>NW_026619128.1:0-9606 GCF_000801105.2 Raphanus sativus
TGTTTGGGTGGAGTTTCTTAGTTAAAAAAATTAAAACTCAAATCTCATTGTTTTAGGTGATATTATAGAGTAGTTTAACAAAACCCACCTAAATTTCCGCAACTTATTAAAATCATCTAAAACTCCATTAAAAATCAAATCACATCAAATGTTAAATTGAATATATCCCCCTAAAATGATTTGATTTTTAATGAGTTTTTAGATGATTGGAGGAGAATTAGAGGGTTTGGTGTGGTTTTTGTTAAAACACTCTGAAATCTCATCTAAAACAGTGGGATTTGTATTTTTATTTTTATAACTAAAGAACTCCCATCAAACACTCTAGAAACACTTAAAACACTTTAAAATCACTAACTTAAATTTTGTTCAATAACAGTGGATTTCAGAGTGTTTTATAAAATGTCAAGTTCAATAACACTGGATTTTAAAGTGTTTTTTAAAATCTATGTTTGAATAAGAGTGGATTTATCATTTTAATACAAATCACTTCAAACTCTTAATTCAATACACCCCCCTTAGTGTTTACGACTTGGGTTCAAGATTTATCTAAGAGTTTAGAGTTTACCCAATGGTTTAGGAGTTATCTTAGAATTTAGGGTTTAGTGTTTAAGGTTTAAGGTTTAATTTAAGATTTGAGGTTTAGTGTAGACGGCGTTAATAATATTAATTTTCTTCTTTTCCATTTACTATTTTTTTGTTTATTTTATATTTTTATTTTAAAGTGTCATTAACTTTTGGCGTACAACTTTTATCTTGCCAATGGCTTGTTTGGATGAAATTGAAAGTCTGTGCAGTGCATTTTTGTGGTCTGGCTCGCCAAATACTCATCATAAGACCAAATTTTCTTGGAATGATCTTTGTTTACCTAAGTGTGAAGGTGGATTGCGGATTTGGAAACTTATAGAAACATCAAGGGCGTTTGCTTCGGGTCTTATATGGCGATTATTCTCTATGTCGGAATCTCTTTGGATTGCATGGGTTTAAGCAGAACTATTGGGTGGAGGATCATTTTGGGATGTAAAGGATACCAATAAGGAATCATGAATTTGGCGTAAATTGGTTAAACTTTGACCTGGAGCATTAAGGTTTATGCATTGTGAAATTAGAAGTAGTGTTTCGACTTTTTCTGGTTATATAATTGGTTAGGCACTGGAAGTATTATTGAAGCCACATGAAATTTGGATATGAGGTATCTTGGCATCCCTGGCCAAGATCGAGTTGCTGAAGTGTGTACAAATGAGGTGTGGGCAATGAGGAGTCGAGGCTGGAGGGTATTTGGTGAAGTTTATACTGCTATTGAGAATGCTCAGAAACCGGATGCAATTAAGGGAAGAGACGATATCTTATGGATGCATAATGAGGAGGACTACAGGAAATCACTTCTCAACTGCGAGAACATGGGATCAGATTAGAGTTCGAGGACCTGAAGTCTCAGGGCATCTACTCGTTTGGTTTACGCAAGGAGTATCACACCATGCTTTCATTTTTGGTTGGCATTCAAGGATATATTATCCACAAGAGTTCATATGCGGAAATGGGAAATTACACAAGGTTGTATGTTCTGTGGAGAGCGGGAAAAAAGCAGGAACCACATGTTTTCGCTTGTCCTATCACATTCACTATCTGGACTACTCTAACAGTTACTTTCTGGGCGCTTCTGCATCTCCATACTGGACTTTTACAGTGACATCTATCCTAAGACGAAATCAAAACAAGCTGGATGTTATTCTCTGGCGACTGGTATTTCATAGCACTTTATATCTTGTTTGGAAGGAATGTAACCCTCGTAGACATCATGGCCCTTGGTTAATTACATAAGCGATTATAAGGCAGATTGATAAAACAATCTGCAGTAGGATTTCTTTTCTGAAGTTCAGGTGAAACCATAAGTTGGCTGGGTTTATTCATTGTTGGCTGGAAGTTTATATGCTTTGATGAAGTCATGTGTTTTACTAATTAGATCCCAAACAAAACATATCATACAGATTTAGTTTTACTTTCTCTTCCTTTGTTAATGTTTTTCATTCTTTGATTAGTCAAAATAAAATTTAATATTAAAAAAATCCTTATCATCATTCATTTTATGTTTTAGATGATATAGTGAGATCTTCATCAAAATGTAAAAAATCAGAGACATAGTATATGTGACAAATAAATACTATTTATGGTAAAATATCAGAAAGTTCAACAAAACTAAGAAGATATAGAGTATATGTGACAACAGAAAAAGACATGGTGCAGAAAAAAGAACTAAAAAATAAACACCAAATTTTTTGATTGAAATAGAAAATCAACTTTAATAACGAAATTAAAAACTTTAAAAGAAAAGAAATAAAAGTCATTCATTGGTTCGGCTGATGGTTCAACTAATAACTGAATTTCCTTTAAAAAAAATCGCAGGTTTAGATTTTTAAATAATATATATTTTTAAAATTTCAAATATGATTATTTATCGGGTCACCGGATTTATTGGTTTCGCCACAGTCGGAGCATGACAAAACTAACCTGATATTTTACTTCAACTGGAGCGAAGCTGATACGAGTACATTTATTTATCCTTTAATTTTGCAGTTAGTATTGTTGAGTTATTGGTACCAAATTAAAAACCTTAAAAAGGAACAATGGAAAAGAAAACTTCTAAACCAATCAAAAGTTTTGCCTTATTATCTCTCTACCCAATAACAACGGGTCTTTATCAAAGATTGTCCATATCAATAATTTTCAATATCTTGCAATATCGCGTAGCTGTCACAAAACCAACAGCTTGCCCAGAACCTGTCGAATTTTGGGTAATTTTTGCATAGAAATGGTATCATCCCATTGTTAGTGATAAGGAATCTTTTTAGGAAAGTTGTTCTATTATTCAATTCACTCTCTATACTTGTACAGCAATAAATAATAAAATAACATCAATTTCACATCCTTTATTCACTACAAGAAAACATGTCTGTTGCAAGGGAAAAAAGCATCGCAATTCCATTGCGAATCGCGATTTGCAACGAAATTGCAAGAAAAATCAGTTCCTCGCAAATCCTTGCTTGCAAATCAAAAACGCTCGCAATTCTCTCGCAAATTTGCAACGGAATTATTTTCCTTGCAAATTCGCAACGGAATAATTTTCGTCGCAAATTCGCAACGGAATAATTTTCGTCGCAAATTTGCGAGAGAAAAGGAAATTTCATCGCAAATTTGCAATAGATTTGCCAAAAAAAATTTCCCTTGCAAATTTCTTTAAGGATATTAAAAAAAATACAAAATAAAAAATATAAATAAATATATATATAACGAAACTGGTATGTATATATCCATACAGATACATATTTAACTACATGAATATATTAAAAGACTAAAAAACTTATAACAAACTGGTTTAGTTAATTGAACCGGTTTAACAAAACCTAATGAAGTGTAATCTAACTAAATTTAACTAAACCTAATTCAAAAAAAAAATCAACCCTAAAAATTAAAGCAGCCGACTCCTTCCTCCTCCTTCCCTCCTCCGCCGTACCACCACCAGAGCGACCACCACCACCACAGTGACCACGGCTGGCCTTGTCTCCTTACACATCAAGCTTCTTCTCAATCCTTCACCTCTCTTTACCAAAAAAAAAATCAGATATAAACAGAAGGAGAGACAGATATAAACAGAAGGAGAGACAGAGAGATAGAGAAAGAGACAGAGGACGAACCATGGTGGGTTCCGTCCTATATTGCCTTGCTTCCTCCAGCCTGAAAACAAAAAAAATCAGTTCAAAACAGAGACAGAGACGGGTGGACAGAGAGAGAGAGAGAGAGGTCGAACCATGGTGGTGTGGCTTGAGATAAAGTATATCTGGCGGTGTGTGAGAGAGAGAGGAGAGCTGGCGGCGAGGAGAGCTTGAGAGAAGTGGATTAGGCGAGGAGAGAGAGACGAGAAAGTGAGATAGGGACATCGGCGGCGAGATGAGAGTGGGAGAGACAGGCGGTAATGGCTAGAAGACACAAGGTCAGAGAGAAAGAGAGCCAGAGAGAAGGGAGATGGTGGATAAAAAAATCTATTGTTTCTTTTTTTTTGACGGCTCGAGCAAACCCTAGACACAAGGTTTATGTCGTTATATAATAACCCTAGATCTGGAAACTCTTTTTTCTTTTTTTTTTTTTAATTCGGGGGAAAATGAATTTTGCAAGGGAATTGCAACGGAGCCCTCGCAATTCTCTCGCAAATTGCGACCGAATTTAATCCCTTGCAAATTTGCAAGTGAATTGCAAGGGATTTATTGCAATTTCCTTGCAAAATTTTAGTTAAATTGTTTTAGGGTTTTTTAGTTTTGCTAAGTTTTGTATATGTTTTTGGGTTATAGGGTTTCACTTGTTGTTTTGATACATTTTCGGTGGAATAATATGTATATTTATATTTAATTTCGGAAAAGTTATTTAACATAAGAATATATTTTAACTAAATCTGTTATATTACACCAAAGTCTTTAACAAAACCCTAAAACTTTAAAGTAGAGAAAACATGTTTTTGCAAGGAAATTGCAAGCAATTCCTCGCAATTCCCTCGCAAATTTGCAAGGAAATAAAAAACCCTCGCAAATTTGCAAGGGAATTGCGAGAGATCCCTTGCAATTCCCTTGCAAATTTATAATTCTTTGTGTTTTAGGGTTTCCTTTGTGTTTTTAATACGTTTTCGGTGGAGTAATATTTTTCTTTATATTTAGTTTTAGAAAGTTATTTAATGTAAAAATATATTTTTAAAAGTTTCTGGTAATTTAATTGATGTATATTGAATGTATAAGTTATATAGTTATGATGTTTAGTTATCATAATTCTAAATCAAATGTCGGTAATTGTGTTTATAACCGTTAATTGGTGTATTTTAAAAAATATTTATAGATGTATATGTTAAACACTAAATATTTTAATTAAATTTGTTATATGACACCAAAGTTTTTAACAAAATCTCAAACTGTTTAAATGGTGAAAACATGGTTTTGCAAGGAAATTGCAAGAGATTCCTCGTAATTCTCTTGCAAATTTGCAAGGAAATCAAAAACCGTCGCAAATTTGCAAGGGAATTGCGAGAGATCCCTTGCAATTCCCTTGCAAATTTATTATTCAATGTATTTTAGGGTTTCATTTGTGCTTTTGATACGTTTTCGGCGGAGTAATATTTTTCTTTATATTTAGTTTCAGAAAAGTTATTTAATGTAAAAATATATTTTAAAAAAATTCTTGTAATTTAATTGATGTATATTGAATGTATAAGTTATATTGTTTTGATGTTTAATATTTATAATTCTAAATCAAGTGTCGGGAATTGAGTTTATAACCGTTAATTGGTGTATTTTCAAAAATATTTATAGATGTATATGTTAAACACTAAATACTTTAATTAAATTTGTTATATGACTCCAAAGTCTTTAACAAAATCTCAAACCGTTTAGGTGGTGAAAATTGGTTTTGCAAGGAAATTGCAAGAGATTTCTCACAATTCTCTTGCAAATTTGCAAGGAAATCAAAAACCGTCGCAAATTTGCAAGGGAATTGCGAGAGATCCCTTGCAATTCCCTTGCAAATTCATAATTCAATGTGTTTTAGGGTTTCATTTGTGCTTTTGATATGTTTTCGGTGGAATAATATTTATCTTAATATTTAGTTTCAGAAAAGTTATTTAATGTAAAAATGTATTTTTAAAAAATTATTGTAATTTAATTGATGTATATTGAATGTATAAGTTATATAGTTTTGATGTTTAATATTCATAATTCTAAATCAAGTGTCAGGAATTTAGTTTATAAACGTTAATTAATGTAATTTTTAAAAATATTCATCGACATACATGTTAAATATTAAATATTTTAAGTAAACGTGTTATATGACACCAAAATCATTATTTTCATGATTTTGAAAAAAAAATTTGCAAGAAATACAAAACCCTCGCAATTCTGTTGCAAATTTGCAACGAATATAAATCCCTTGCAAATTTTGCAAGGGAATTGTGACGAAACATAAGTAACACTTAAAGTTTTTGCAAATCCCTCGCAGATTCCTTGCAAATTTGCGAGGAAATAATTCACTCGCAAATTTGCGTTTAATTTGCAAGAAAACTTTATTTTCCCTCGCAAATTCCTTGCAAATTTGCGAGTGAATTTTTTTCCTCGCAAATTTGCAAGGAATTTGCGAGGATTATATTTTTCCTTGCAGTTCTCTTGCAAATTCCTTGCAAATTTGCAAGGGAAAATTTCCCTTGCAAATTTTCCTTGCAAATCAATTGTTTTCTTGTAGTGATTTTATTACACCTTCTATATGTAAAAAAAAACAAGTTCATGTAACATCTATCGCTATTAATTTCAGTTAATACCAGGGGTGTTGGCATAATAGTAGATTACAAGAGCCAATTTGTTGTAATGAATGTGCAGTTCGTAACTCAGCGTGGTTTCTGTACGGTTATATTGTTTACTTAAGTATTTTTGTGACAAAAACTGGCACTTGAGTCAATAAGTATGTCTAGTAATCACGACCGGCCCAAAGGACAAGCCATCCAAACAAAGGATTAGGGCATCCAAATTAGTGGGGCATATTATTTAAAAAAAAAGTTAGTTGTATTTATAAGTAAATAAATCTTGTAGGTTTTCTTATTAAAAATATAATTTACTAGACATTTTAGTTAGAATAAAATTTGTTAAAGCTCTAGTTCTAATTTCTCTTTAGTTCTAATTTCTCTTGAATTTATATTTGAACAATTCCAAAATTATGAATTTGTTTTTGGATTTTTGTTTATTTAAAAAAAAATTAATAGATGCAAATAAAGATATTTTGAGGGCATTATGTTTGAATCTGGAAATTTCTTTAAAGAATGTTAAGCTTTCAAATATAATTAGTGATGATTTGTTTAAAGAACTAAAGATTCTTCGATAATCAATGTCTAAAAAAAAATTTGAAACACATTATTTTTTTTATCGTATATTGTTGACCGTTTCGGTATAGTCGCCACAGTTGAAAAAAAAATTTCGAAATTGATGCTAATAAAGATTTATTTGCGGTCTTCCATGTTATCAGAAAAATTAAATGAATTAGTAACATTATTAATTAAAATGGTTATGGTTGAAATAATTGACTATATGATTCTAAATAATGATTTTGTAGAAAAAATGTTAGTAAAATTATATTTTTAATAATAGGTGTATATAATATCAATGATTTTCTAAATAGATTGTGGGTTTTAATTTTTCTAATGAATATTTACATTATCTTTTACTGTTCTGCAATTTCGATAGAATATGTAGAAGGGCATAGTTTTAAATTTTGATTGGGGCAGTACCAAATGTTGGTCCAGCACTGCTAGTAATATATGCACTTAAGATAGATCATATATATATATGAGCTCAATTAGATCTCACATGTATTGGTAATTAATGATTACATTCAAATACCATCATAAGTTTCTCCCTACGAAATACTATAGCTTATATACATCTTCTTAACTTATCATGCATAAAAGCAAGTTTATAATTTTTCAAAGAGCTTTAAATCACTTGTAAATAGTTGTCACTACATCCGTTATACTTTCTTTTGAAAAATATTTCGTGATATTTGAAAATAAAACATAAAAGTGGTATTTATGATCTTTTTCTTGATTAGAAAAGCAATTGTGAACTCTTGCTACAAAATTTGTAAGTATACAATGGCATTACAAGTTGAACAAGAAAAAAAACAATGGCATTACACAGGTTACAGGTATACAATGAAATGAGAGGCTTATAAAGTAGCAGCCATGCACGATGAGCTTATAGAAGCCAAAAAGTATAATGCTTCACCTATTATAGCCTAAAGAGTTTCCGTAGGTTATACTTTATGCATGTGTTAACTTCACTTTTTCATGGCTTGTGTCTTAATTAAAGTCACTATTTCTTAATTATATTGAAGATGAATCATAACGAAGGGTGTCCCCCGCGTCGGAATATTTTGACAACTATATAAACCTCATGATGATGAGTCAAATTAATGAAGTCTATAATCAATTGAATAAGCCAAGATGATTTGTTTTTATTTTTATCTTCGGCATTGAAATTATATTTCGCGGTTTTGAACATATTATACCAAATGTTTAATAAAATTAATGCATTCGAACCCATATTGTTCAAACTAGTTAAATTGAAAAGTACAAACAGACCGATGTATCTCATGCGGTACAAACTGCCTAGTCTTCTCGTAATCACATAATTGTAATTTTGAAATTGACTGACCTACTAATCAGTTAACCTTTTATAATTAACTTATAGATCTCCGATTTTACACTGATTTCTTATAGATTAAAGAGACATGAAATTTCAAAGTTCTAATTAGTAAGTCAAAGTGGTAGAAATTTCACGGAAAATCCGATCAACAAACATTTTTCAGAACACTAATAAAATAATAAACAGTATTGATTAGAACATTATTATTAGTATTACTTATTGGAACTAACGGCTAAAGAGAAAATAAAGAAAGAGAGAAAAGGGTCCCCATCATAATATGTAGAAGTAATTAATAGAGTTACAGAAGAAGCAAGTAAATACAACACACAAAGCTAATCTGTCTCTGTAAGAGAGAAGAAGTGCATGAGGCTCGGAGAATCGGCGTGACATTATTCAATTTATTCACGGTTCTACTTTGGACCACTTCTCTTTAACGCCTTTTGTTTGTCACTCGTTTTCACATTCGACCCACATACTTTTATTTAATTGTACAAGTGACCCCTGTAAAATATATTTCATCTTTGATAGCCAACCTAAACCTCCTTCATGTTCTCCTCTCTCTTCTATATAAAGACCGTCTTCTTCTCAAATGATAAAACCAATTACACTAGAAAAACCCTAGATACAGAAAATTTGATCTATATCTTTCTCTTTTTTTTTTAGTTTTTCTTGATCTGATTCGGTGAAGTGACGGTGCACAGGCATCTGATGAAGCTGCCAGCATGATCTAATTAACTTTCTTTCTCCGTTTGTTTTCATGACGATGGAAAGAGATGAGTGTAGATTAGATCATGTTTGCAGTTTCACCCGTTGACTATCGCACCCTTAAACCCTAATTTTCATCTTTGATTCCCATCTCAGATTTCACAGTAGCTAGGGTTGATTTCTATATTTTGGTGTTTGAATTCAAATGACCTGTGTTTCTCTTTTTACCTTACTTAATTGAGAGATCTCTCTTTTTGTGTGGTTATATTTCTGTTCATCTGAATTTTTCATTTTCTACATTTGTATTTGTTGTTCATATGGACTCCGAGATTCTGTAATATTTTTAGGGTTATAGAGTTGCACAACTACATAAAAGATCAAATTTATCCAACTCATAGAAAATTGATATGAAAATCTGGATTTACCTTTTTGGGATCTCAAGAGAGACTTCCAACTTCTTTTCACTATAACTGTTCTAAGAAAAGACTTTCTGGTTTTTAATTAAATTATACCCTAATAGTTCAGGGTTTCTGGGAAGTTGAAACTCAATTTACACAATCTTTAGACATCTCTTCGGGAACCTATATAACTAGAGAATTATGGAGTTAGTCGCTTCCAGGAGCTTAATCGACGTTTGGATCCTAATTGTTTTAGATCAACCAGAAATATGCAAAGTAACTAG
>NW_026619129.1:0-9601 GCF_000801105.2 Raphanus sativus
ATATTTGATAATATACTATACATATATTGAAATATTGAATAAATTACATAAATACGAAATTAAATTATATTTGGATGAAGATAGAATTGATTATGCATTATAAATATATTTAAAATATTGTAAATTTTTCATAAATTACTAGTTTAATAAATAAACAAAACGTAAACTACATAAATGTTTAACTATTAAACATAAACTGTAATTTATAAATTAAATTAGAGGGTGAGTTAATTTGTATTAAATAATAAAAGGTACAATGAGAAAAAACTATAAAGTAAAAGGTATAAAGAGACAAATATATTTTTAGTATGGCTTAATTACCCAAATTATTCTAAGATATTTGAGTGCATGTGTCATGTTATAAATAGTCTAGATGTTTTAAAAGAAAAATAAAATTTATATAAATATAATATACTAAAATAATACTATAGATTGGTTGAAATTGAAACCTCTTGTACCATATTTCTTTAATTGATAAGTTTTAAATAACTATAGTCGTATAATTTCATATTCATAAACTTCGTATTAAATTCAAATTCGAATGTGGTAATACCAAAACAAGACTACAGAGCCGTGAAAACCTTTGATGATATACGACGTACCGTTTTGGCCGCCTTCCTCAACGAACCTAAGCATCTGATCAACGCACCTTGAGCGTACGTCACTCATAGCATCAAGACGGCGCGTGACAAAGAACTGAGTGGTGCAGAGCCGCCGTAGCATCCGCCAATACGGACCGTACTGAGCCGTGATCAACGAGCCATCACTACTCTTCCCTCCTTTCATCGCTTCGTAAATCTTCCGGCCAGCCAAAGCCGCGTCATGCTTCTTGAAAATCTCCCGAGCCATTTCGCTCGACGAGATCACAACCGTCAACATCGAACCTAGCCGTAAAGTCATGACTGGTCCGTGACGCCTTGAAAGTTTAGTCAATGAGTGGTGTGGTGGTGAACCAACGAGCTCGAACAAGTTGCCGATCACCGGCCATGGATTTGGTCCCGGAGGCAGTTTCATACGACGTCGTTTGGTGTGAAAGAGACATGCAACATATATGAGGAGGGCAATGGATGTAAATATTCCGATTAGCTCGTTCATCGTTAATTGTTTGATCATGTTTCTTGTTTTGTTTTGAAAAACTTATAGTAGAAGACGTTTTTGCTTTTATAGGCTTCATCAGGTTTCTAGCGTGACACTTGGAAGATAATCTGTAATAACGTACACCAGGGGAAGGTAATGGATGTAATTAAATTGCGATTAATTAAGTCGTACTCTTCGTTAATTGTTTAATCATTTGCTTTCAGGTTGTTCTATCAAAAGTAGTACGAAACGGTTTGGCTCTGCAGGGACCAGATTTTGTGTCATTTAGAAAATACTATAAAGTTGATAACATTGATTGATGTTTTGACGAGTCTTGTCGCTATTATGTTAGGAATCTTTATCGAATATAATCGGCTTGAAACCAAAGAAAAAGAAGTACTGTATGTTGTGTTGTGAATTATGATTAACTTGTAGGCCCATTAAAGCACTCGATGATAACAGCAAATTTATGTGGGCCGAGAGTAGAAGGGGCCGACAGAGAGAGATTGTGTTTTCTTCCAATCCAGGTTCAGATTGCTTCCCGAATACTTTTCTACCAAAGCCCGGTGTGACTGTAGCGGTTTGTTGCGCCCAGTCTCAAGCACTTCGTGCTCCCAAATGTAAACTACCGAATGCAACATATGTCAAATAATAAATTAACAATATTTATATTTTATATAATTATAAAGTATTATCATAATATTATAATAAGTATAAAATTTATATAATCATACTATTAAATTTTTAAAATTTGTAGAAAATATTTTTGTTTCAAAATTTTATAATATAAATTAAAATATAATATGTATAAATTTTATAATTTTTATTATTTCAATTTAAAATTTATTAAAATAATTTCAATTTTTTTATTTAAAAAAAAAATTCTTTCTGCAGCCGAAAACACTATCTATAACCAGTTTTTGATTTTAAGAGGTTCAGAGTAGTTTGAAGCGTTTTGTAAATTTTTTTTTATTGATTCAAAACGCCACAACTGCTACCAATCACAAAAACTACGTTTGCAGATGGTACTGGAAAAACCAATCGTGCCCTTAAATTAAACATGCGCCAACAATATTTCGTATACAACTCTTTTTAGGTACACTATTATATAATTTGCATTTTATATATTATAAAATAAAAATAATAAAAAATTGAAAAGCAAATAACGATTAAATATTACATATATAATTAAACTGACACGAACATATAAATTAAAACAGTCACTTTTTATTTATAATTTTTATGATAAATAAACCAAAACAATCATATTTAACTATTTTATATGGGTATAGTTAAATTTAAATGATACTAACATACATTACACAAAATAACAAATATAGTTTAACCTAGGTGTTCCAGACTGTAAATCTTAAAGACAGTTAGTTCGTTGATAAGTATCATTCTGTTCTCGCTAAGAGTCAGGTAGTTTGCATTAAATTTGAATCATAGTATAATTTAAACATGACATCTTCAGTTATGAATAGTTTAAATCAAGACATGCATCTACTTCTTCATCTCAAAAACAATCAATTCAAGAGAAATTATGTCAAAAAATCATTGCATTTAATCAAGACATATCGCATGATCAACTATCTCACATTAGTCCTGAAAATATATATCAAATACGAAATTTTTATTTTAAAACTGCATGTTCTATTAAACAACATGAACAAACTATTATCTTCTATGGCTTTAGAAAAGTAAAGAAGAATTTTTTTTACTATATTCAGTTCGGATTAATACAAATAGGCAAATAGCAATAAAACATTTGTCTAGGACATGGAATGATTCTCCAATACTTATGTTATTAAGAGAATTATGTAAAAAACACAACATTTAATCAAGAAATATCGCATGATCAACTACTTCACATTAGTCCAGAATATATATCAAGTATGAACATTTGATTTAGAGCTGCATATACTATTAAAGAATATGAACAAACCATATCATTATAATTTGATGAGCGCTTAAATATTACAAATATATGCTTGATTCCCAAAACGGAGAGGCCGACAAGGATGACAGAGCTTAGACCAATAAGTCTATGTAATGTAGGATATAAAATTATTTCAAAGGTATTGTGCCAACGGCTCAAGGCTTGTCTTCCGGCTCTGATCTCGGAAACACAGTCGGCTTTTGTAGCTGGGAGATTGATTTCAGACAATATTCTTATTGCACAAGAAATGTTTCATGGACTAAGGACAGACAAAGCTTGCCAGAATAAGTTTATGGCCATTAAAACGGATATGAGTAAGGCTTATGACCGAGTGGAATGGAGTTTTATTCAGGCTTTACTCCAGAAAATGGGTTTTGATCATCACTGGATTCAATTGATGATGGAGTGTATTTCCTCGGTACAATATAGAGTCCTTTTAAACGGGCAACCACGGGGACACATAGTTCCGAATAGAAGATTACGCCAGGGAGATCCATTATCTCTTTATTTATTCATTATGTGCACGGAAGCTTTAATAGCAAATATTAAAAAGGCGGAGAATGGAAAACGACTGACAGGAATAAAAGTGGCAAGGGCTTGTCCGCCAATATCTCACTTGCTCTTTGCAGACGATAGTCTTTTCTTCTGTAGAGCGCAAAAAGAGGAGTGTCAGGCCATTTTGGCAATTCTTAAAGAGTACGAAAAGGTTTCGGGTCAACAGATTAATTTTCAAAAGTCATCAATTCAGTTTGGACATACGATTGATGAGGATACCCGTCAGGAGCTTAGGGACATTTTGGGTATCCAAAATCGGGGAGGAATAGGAACATATCTAGGAATTCCAGAGAGTTTAGGCGGTTCAAAGGTCCAAGTTTTTGGCTTTGTTCAGGAACGCTTAAACAACAGAGTAAATGGATGGACTTTTAAATTTTTTACGAAAGGAGGAAAAGAGGTAATTATAAAATCGGTGGTAACTGCTCTACCCAACCATATTATGTCCTGCTATCGAATCCCGAAAACGGTGATGAAGAAACTTATGAGCGCTGTATCCCAATTTTGGTGGAGTCCTAGTGGTAACACAAAAGGATTACACTGGAAATCTTGGGATAAGGTTTGTTTACATAAGGATGATGGAGGACTGGGGTTTAGAGATCTGACGGATGTCAACACAGCTATGCTTGGAAAGCAACTATGGAGATTTATAGAGAAACCAAATTCTCTATTTTCTCGTGTTTTTAAAGGTCGGTATTTTAGGAATACTTCACCCATAGAACCGGCCAGATCATACTCGTCCTCCTATGGATGGCGCAGTATAATCTCTTCTAGATCTCTGGTTAGCAAAGGACTAATCAAAAGGGTGGGATCAGGATCTTCTATATCAGTATGGAATGATCCATGGCTCCCAACCAACCACCCGAGACCAGCAAATAAAAAACAAAATGTTCTCTTACCAGATCTTACGGTCGACTCTCTCATTGATAACTCGTCGCGTACTTGGAACTCACTGGCTTTACAGGAAATAATGGAACCTGCGGATATCAAGATTGTTGAAAGTATACCCTTGGGTAGGGTACAAACAGCAGACCGAGATGGTTGGCACTTTACAAAGAATGGAAAATATACGGTTAAATCAGGATATCAAATAGAAAGAGCATATCCAGATAGAGGGAAAGGGATAATAGAGTTTGGTCCAACAGTTACGGATCTTAAAGCATATTGCTGGAAAGTGCGTTGTCCACCAAAGATGAAGCACTTTCTGTGGCAGTTGTTGTCAGGATGTATAGCTGTTAAAAGAAAATTAAAAGCCCGGGGTCTCAAGGGAGATATTGGATGTGACAGATGTGGAGCGGCTGAGGAATCTATAAATCATGTATTTTTTGAATGCCCACCAGCAATCCAGGTTTGGGCTCTATCGAGGATCCCTTCGCATCCGGATTATTTTCCAGGTTAATCCTTGTTTACGAATATGGATTATTTGTTCTGGAGAATCAAACCAGCAATGGACGATCATCATTTTGCGTGGATACTTTGGTACATATGGAAAGGAAGAAACAATAAGATATTTAGTAATTTGGACATAGACCCAAGGGATACCCTTAAACTGGCTATGACCGAATCTTTACTCTGGTCAGATGCACAACAAGTTATAATAGAGAAGAATCAGGTTTTAGAGGCATCTGAGTCTGTTTTACCGCTTAGACCGGGACGATGGTGTTTTACAGATGGATCTTGGAAATCAGAAGATACCTTTTCCGGTCAGGGATGGTATAGCACTTTAGAAGGATTTGAAGGTTTACTAGGAGCTAGAAATACAAGGGCAAGTCAATCACCCTTACATACGGAGGTGGAGGCTCTCATATGGGCAATGGAATGTATGAGGAACTTAAGGCAGTATAATGTTACTTTTGCAACGGATTGTTCTCAATTGGTGAAGATGGTTTCGGAACCAGAAGAATGATCAGCTTTTGCAAGCTACTTAGAGGACATCAGAAGTCTCAAGAGAAGTTTTCACAGCTCAGAGATTATTCATATATCAAGGACGCAAAACAAAAAGGCGGATAGCTTAGCATGTGGTGTGAGGCAACATACGTCGTTTACTGTCCATATGGATACAGAGCAACCAGTTTGGTTTATAGAGTCCACATGAGTCTGTAATCTTGTCGACAAAAAAAAAAAAAGAAATCAAATTATTATTTTATATGGCTTTAGAAATATATAGTAGAATTTTTTTAACTGTATTCATTTCGTATTAATAGAAAGAGCAATCAAAACTTTGTCTTGGACATGTATTGATTCTCCAATCCCCTTTCTATAATTTGAAGAAATTTTTTATTAATTAACCTTATCCTCATGTGTGATTAACAAGATTGTTATTGCTTATTTGTCATCATGAGGCCCTACTCACACCCTTTGTTAAAAAAACCTCAATTGCCTAGAGAAATTATATGTTATGTCATTGCATATTAGAATTAGATAGTTATTATAGTATATGTATTTCACATTAAATGTTTGAGTGCAAGAGAATAACCAAACTATACCATGGTTTTGTATTCATATACATATATACATATAGAAATTATAACATTTGTTTTAAGATAATGTTATCAAAAGTAATTTTGTCAAAGCCTCGA
This sequence comes from Raphanus sativus, assembly GCF_000801105.2. Taxonomy (NCBI): domain Eukaryota; kingdom Viridiplantae; phylum Streptophyta; class Magnoliopsida; order Brassicales; family Brassicaceae; genus Raphanus; species Raphanus sativus. The sequence goes on from NW_026619129.1 coordinate 6,148, forward strand.
CTTATTTTCATGGTTTCATATGTCATGCCATGTGTTAGACCATGTTGTATATAATATTATATAGTAGATGAAGAAAACAGTTTTGAAAATGCAAGTTAACGTGGATTTAGATTTCTGAGAAAAAATAAGAATACTGATAGTTGAAAATTTAGTTTGCAGAAAAATAGGAGATGAAAAAGAAATTCAGTTTTTTTTTTAAGTTTCACTTGTCAGGATTTAATTGGAGAAACGACTTGCGCTTTAATTTATAGGAGATATGTAGTTTCAGAAACGCAAAGCTGAAGATCCGTGAATGAAAAGATAACATAAAATTATCAATAATGGTTTGGTTTATTCAACATAGATGGTGAAACAAACAGCCCTATAATGTAAAATATCATGGTTTGCCAACAAAAGACAACTTAAATTAAATTATTTTTCGATAAGTTAAATTTAATATAGCTTGAATTATTCAATCCACTCCTGCACATAGCACACCTGTAACTGGAAATGGTTAAAAACAAGCGACAAAGTAATAAGGATACACATAATATTATCCAACCTATAAACATGTAACAAAATGAGTATGAAGTGGAAAAAAAAACCTCCGTGATGTGCAGAATAATAAATTGAAATTTACTAATCTTTCAAACCATCAATTGTGATATGAAGGGTGAATCAAAACATATTCCGCATTTTGTGTGTGTACAGTGAATCTGTTTCATGGACCATTTGATCTCAGTGCATAGTTGTTCTGTTCCAGTAACTACGAATCTCCCGCCACCCTACCCTATGCTCCACCCCCTGACCATCAAAAGTCCAAAGCGAAAACGTTCCCTGTTCCAAGCCCAGTCACGCTCGTCTCCCATTCTTTTTGTGATTCTCCCTAGAGTAGAAAACTGATGCCAGACAATACGACTATTTGCGTGTTGTACAACGATTGGATACGATAATTTCATACAGCTACATAATAAAGATTCTGTTTGTATGTTACATAATCAATATAATGAAAATTTGTAACATCGTATACTTCTTTTTTCTTACCGTAGCATTAATCTGAAACCAACTAAATGTATAGCGAAGAGAAAGAAAGGGAAAAGTTAGAGACATCAGATCTCCCAAGTACAAAAACCAAAAGTCCCGAAGATTAGTAATATACTTTAACTCCGGCATTGGATCAAAGCAAAAACAAAGTAGGTAGCAGAGTTTGTTTTCTTCCTCCCATTTATTAATCTTCTAGCTCGATGATCTTCACCACAGATGCATCACCAACTTTCTGACACACCACTACTCTGTCATGCGACTTGATCACTCCTGCTTGCTTCCCGTGGTCTAGTGCAACCTTCAGGACTGACTCGTTCGTTGCACTTGTTGATTCCGCCTGCGACAAGGACATTACATTTTTAACAAATGTTGGAATTTGAACTCAAAAAGTTCAAACTAAAACTCTTAAAAGACTTGTTTGAGCCATTTTTTGTTCAACCAATGAATTAACTCTACGATCTATGCACAATTCGTAGCAAATATCTTGGTCTTAAAGAGTGATATAAGTGTAATACATTTGAGACTGACTGTTCTCCAATAGGGAAAGAGAGATAATATGCANAAAAAAAAAAAAAGACGATAAACAAGACTTACAGGGTGACGAGGGTCAGCAAGCATGGGGAAGAGTCCTCTGACAATAAGTGACTGCCTCGCCTGATAAGAGAGCCACACGAGTTAATAAACTTGAACTATATCACGCGCACTAAATACATGCGACTACAGTATAAAAAGAAACCTCCCTAAGTATTCTCATATTACAAATTAAACAATCACAATCAACCATTGATACAACACATTTTTGAGTAGTCGCTTTTCTTGAACCATAGCTAAGATGGATAAACACATTTAAATAAGACAACAGAAATAAAAGAGCTGTGGATCATGACTCTTTGATAATCAAAAACTTCTTAAAAGAATGACATGGCTGCCGTCTCTAAACTTGAGAGATCAGGAGAGGAAACATACCTCAAAAGCTCCACTAAAGCTCCATTTCAGCTGATTTGTCTTAACCCGTGGAATGACAACAGAAATAACCGGCATTGTTGGCCTGTATTTGGCAATTAACCTGCACAGAGAACAAAGGATAGCAATTCATTAGACATATATGCATAGATCAAAAGAAACGAAAAAACAATTCAAGGCAAAACAAAGCTAAGAACCTTGCTGCTCTTCCAGAAGACGTGAAGCATATAATAACGGATGCCTTAACCTTGATGGCTGCCCGTACCTGAACAAGCGCGTACCAAGCAAAATTATAAATTGTGATGCCAATTTGCACCTTAAAGCCATAAAATCGAATCCTTTATTATGTGTCCGCCACACAGAAGACAGACTTACAGCTGAAGAAGCAATGGATTCCAGATGACTCATTGGTTCTCCAACATACTTGACAGTCTTCTTGAAGTACAAATCTTGATTGAAAACCTTCTCTGCCTATGAAAAGTTTAAGATTCGTAAGAGTAAAACGGATGAGGACACAACCAACAAAATGACACCAAAGCAATATGTCATAAAGCTTACCTCAGCACAGATCTTTCCGACAATCGATATAGTCTCAACAGGATACAATCCACGAAGAGTCTCAGCACCAAGAAGAATAGCATCACTTCCTGAAGTAAGAATAAATTGGAGTAAGAACTTCCATCATTTCGTAACAGTTACCAAACCAAGCAGATTTTTCTATTGAATGTTAGAAGCATCAAACACCACCAAAAGAAGCACACTTGAAGATAAACATACCATCTAAAACAGCATTTGCAACATCAGTTGCCTCCGCACGAGTTGGTCGCAAGTTGTCAGTCATACTATCAACAACACGGGTAAGAACGGCTGGCTTTCCAGCCATGTTGCACTTGTAAAGAGCCGCCTTTTGAAACAAAAACACCTGCACAAGAACCCACCAGGATAAATCATAAAAGAAGAATGTAAAAGTTTGGTTCCCGAAAAAATCAAATTGAATTACCAAATCAATATACCTTCTCTGGGGGTAGATCTATACCCAAATTCCCACGAGAAAGAATAATTCCATCAGCTTCTTGAAGAATCTCATCAAAGTGGGTTAGTCCCTAAATTCAATACAAATATCAGCAGTTTTCTAATTAACGAAAAAAGGAGGAAAAGGTTATAGAGAGAGACGTAGTATAAAGCAAAACAAAAAAAAATGCATTGCACTTACCTCTACATTCTCAATCTTGGCAAATATTTGGGTTTGAGAGAGGTCACCCAGCTTTTTAAGCATTTCACGGGTCTGTGTTATGAAACAACATTTGGTTATTGTTCAAAGTAAGCTCAGAACTATAATATACACAAAGAAGTACGACAAAACAAGAAGTATATCGCAAGATACAGACCTGGCGAACATCTTCCGCATGTCGACAATACGACAGTGAGAGAAAATCAATTTTATTTTGAACTCCCCATGTGCTTATAA
>NW_026619130.1:0-9599 GCF_000801105.2 Raphanus sativus
TGTACCTTGAATATTCGAAAGGGGATCGTCCTGTCCCATTTCTTCATCTGAAAGCAGGCTAAGGCATGGATCCGAATATTCTGGGAAAGTTATGACATTAGCGCCTCATAAAATTATTGCTTCCGTCACCAGCAAGGATCCCGGCATAATTCAATGCAAGAAGGCAAGGTACCCAAGGAAGACTTTGTCCTAAGAGAACACTACCAAGGCTCAAGAATACACGTTAGCCCTTGATTTTTACGAGCAAATCAAGGAATAAAGGGAAACTGTTGGGGAAAAATATCCAGACATAAGTTTTCTCCAGTTTCCGGATAGGTACTCGACTTCCGGATCCTTGCTCAAGAAGAAACCAGGGACCAACCCCTGCCATAGGTCTGACCCCCTTGATTGGATCGACCCTTGAAGCAAAATAGAAGTTTTCCGCCTAAGGGGAAACTTCCATTTCTCCGATTATGGAAGAGTTCCATTACTTGAAGCCAACATCTACACTTATAAAAGGGGAGCCCAAACCCTAGAACAAGGGATCGACTTTACTAGACTAAGAGATTAGGGTTTAGGTGGCTAGAACAAAGGTTTGTACATCAAATCGTTGTAGTCCCCATACGAATACTCAATAAACATCTCTTCTAGTCTAAATCTCTTGCTTTCATACAAACTCTTCTAGTGTTCCGTAGTACTAAAATGACCCTACACAAAAATAACATAACAGGAACCACTACCGATCTTGTTATTGAGAAACCGCACTCTGCCACCCGGAGGTATAGGCCACTCTCAAGAATCTCAATGCTGCACTCTACCTTTATGTAGAAATGGTCACGCTCAGACATATGGTGCTGGTGTGTGCCTGCCCCGCGGAGCGATTTCACACCAGACACACTACTTTCCACGTTTGGATAAGTATTAAATTTTTGGTGCTAACCGGTTTTTTCGCACATTTGCTCCCTGCATATCAGTCGTAAGCATCTGATTACAGTACTTTGCAGTTGTACGTCATGCCCCCTGCATTGTATTTAGCTCGTAGCGTCTTTAATGCAGGGCTTGGGTAGCACTAGTACGAGTTGTCCCCACGTAACTTTTGGTCTTATATCCTTTACACAGGGCCCGAGGTAAAGACAATGTAATAGGGTTGATCAGACCTGTTCCTTATATGTCGTACACCCGTGTGAGTAGTCTCACTAGTATATGGGGTTTGCTAAGATCTAAGGTCCCTTAGGGCCTGACCTAGCTAGTATGCCCCTTTAAGTACATTGGAGTTCTTGTAACCCCTTTACCCGTAACTAATAATGTATTTTTATAAGCTTAGTCCGGAGACGTTATCGCATATATAGGAGTAGGAAACCAGTGTACTTAAATATATAATAGTAGTAGTACTAACATAGAAAGCTTGATCCGGGGACCTTACTTTTAGAAATGAAAGAATTTGAGGTGCAAGGCGTTCCAGCAGTTAGGTTGGACCTTACCGTCGCTGTCTTCCAGCTTATAGGCTCCTGCCTCCTGCACCTCTATTTCCTTATAAGGACCCTCCCATCCAGGAGCGATTTTTCCGGCTGATTTGTCCCTTGTGTGGTCGCAGACTCGCCTGAGGACCCAGTTGCCTTTCTGGAAGGTTCTGGATCTGACCTTATTGTTATAGCTCTTGGCTACTTTCAACTGGTAGGATGCATTTCTAAGGCGGGCCGCCTCTCTTTTTTCATCGAGTAGGTCTAGACTCAGGGACATTAGCTCGTTGTTCTCTTCCTGGGAGAGGAATTCAGAGACCGTGGTCCTTATGTGCACCTCCGTGGGTATCACTGCTTCAGCACCATAGACGAGTGAGAAAGGAGTCTCCTGGGTAGCTGTCTTCGGAGTGGTCCGATAGGCTCAGAGTACTCCGTGTAGCTCTTCTGCCCATCGCCAATGAGCGTCCTCTAGGCGCTTCTTGAGCATGTTAACCACCGTCTTGTTAGTGGACTCGGCTGGACCGTTTGACTGGGGGTGTCGTGGTGCTGATAGGAGAGTTTGATGTTCCAGTCTTTGCAAAACTTTCGGAAGTTGTAGCTCGTGAACTGGGGTCCGTTGTCTGTGACAATTTCATGAGGGGTTCTGAAGCGTGTGATCACGTTGGTCCATAGGAACTTCCTGATCTGGAGATCCGTTATCTTGGCTAGTGCTTCAGCTTCCACCCACTTTGTGAAGTAGTCGGTCACGACTAGGAGGAAGACCTTTTGCCCCGGTACCATGAGAAATTTTCCCACGATGTCCATGCCCTACTTTCGGAAGGGCCAAGGAGAGCTTAGAGATTTGAGGTTCTCTGGTGGAAGATTGGAGACTGGCGCGTGCTTCTAGCATTGAAGTATCAGCAGTGGGATTCTCATATGACTAGTGGTTTCTTGAGCGTCGGCTTGGGAATTATGCTCCCTAGGGATCTGAGTGAGCTTACAGTTTCGGAACCTGTCAGTAGTCGTTTAGCCTTTGATAGGTACCTGATCATGCTCGGATCTTTGGCCTGGTAATCTCCTTGGACCGGGCTTATGATTAGTTGTGAGTCGCTGAAGACCTGGATGTCTTCTACTCCCATCTGTTTGGCGACTGTTAGCCCTGCTATTAGAGCTTCGTATTCAGCCTCATTGTTCGTCACTTTGAAGTTGCATCCTACGGCCCTTGAGGCTTATTCTCCCGTAGGGGAAGTTAAGACTAGTCCCACGCCTGCGCCCCTTACGTTGCTGGACCCGTCTACGTATAGTGTCCATTCCCCTTTTTCCCCTTCACTATCGCGAAGCTTTACTTCTTGTTCCAGGGCTGGAAGCATGGGAGGAGAGAATTCGGCTACGAAATCAGCTAGGACTTGTGATTTGATGGTCGTTGCAGGCCGAAAGATCACATCGTACTCTCCTACCTCTATGGCCTATTTTGCAAGTTGTCCAGACACTTCCGGCTTGTGAAGGACCGGTTTGATGGGGAAAGAGGTGACCACCATGATCTGATGAGATTGGAAGTATGGGCGTAGCTTTCGGGCCGCGTTAACTAGTGCGAGGGCTAGCTTCTCAAGCTGACTATAGCGGGTCTCCACGTCTAGCAGCGATTTGCTTACGTAGTAGATAGGATGTTGTTTCCTTCCTTTTTCCCTTACAAAGACCGCACAGACCGCATGCTCTGATACTGCCAAATAGAGCAATAGGACTTCCCCTTCCAAGGGCTTCGAGAGGAAAGGTGGAGTAGTGAGGTAGGCCTTGAGATCGGATAGGGCTTGCTCACATTTATCGGTCCATTGGTAGTCCTTGGGGTCCTTCAAGGTCTCAAAGAAGGCATACGACTTGTCGGACAGCCTGGAGATGAACCTACTCAGGGCGGCCATCCTTACTGTCAATCTCTGAACCTCCTTGACATTACGAGGGGAAGGTATCACCTGGATTGCTCTTACCTGCTCTGGGTTTGCTTCAATGCCCATGTGGGTGACTATAAATCCCAGGAACTTCCCAGAGCTTACTCCGAATGAGCACTTCGAAGGGTTGAGTTTCATATTGTACCTACTGAGGGTGGTGAATGCCTGCTGAAGGTGTGAGATATGATCCTCAGCGTCCAGGGACTTTACCAGCATATCATCAATATAAACCTCCATGGTCTGCCCTATCTGGTCGGCGAACATCATGTTGACAAGCCTTTGATAGGTCGAATCGGCATTCTTTAATCCGAAAGGCATGACCTTGTAGCAGTAGATGCCCCGGAAGGTTATAAATGAGGTATTCTCTTGATAGTCGGGATGCATTAGGATTTGGTTATATTCGGAGAATGCATCCATGAAACTCATCAGTTGGTGACTAGCAGTTGCATCGACTAGCTTGTCGATGTGAGGCAAGGGGAAAGGGTATTTACGACATGATTTGTTAAGGTCCGTGAAGTCGATACAGACTCTCCACTTCCCATTCTTCTTCCTAACGACCACCACATTAGCCAGCCATTCCGGGTATTGCACCTCTCGTATGAATCTGGCATCAAGAATATTCTTGACCTCTTCGTTAATAATTTCGTCCCTTTCAGGGGCGAACTTCCTCCTCTTCTGTCTGACAGGGGAATGCATTGGATCCACTTTAAGTTAATGCATGATGATGTCGGGATCAGTTCCAGGCATGTCCTCATGGGACCAAGCAAAGCAGTCGGAGTTGGATCTGAAGAAGTCGACCAATCTCCTTCTTAGCCCTTCTGGGAGCTTGAAGCCTATCTTCAAGTTTTGACCCATGCTTCCTTCTGCGAGCGGAACCTCATCCATATCCTCCACTTCCGGCTCTTCGGTATGCGGGGCCGGAAGCTTCTTCTGTAATTGCTATAAGACCTGGGTCTTTCCCTTTAGGGTAGTCTGGGTAGCAAGACCTGGCATTTTCCTGATCTCCCTTAACCGCTTTAATGCCCCAGGGAGTTGGAAACTTAACCAGTTGATGTAGAGTCGACGGTACGGATCCCATGTCGTGGATTCAAGGCCTTCCTTGTATCACGTTATACGATGAAGGACAGTCGACGACTAGGAACTTCGTGGCCTGATTTATCCCCTCGGCATATACTGGGAGAAGGACTTCCCCTAAGGTTTGCTTTAACTCTCCACTGAAGCCTACAAGAGGGGTTGCCTTCCTCGTTAGGGCCTTAGGTTCCAGCCCTAGATCGGCGTAGGCTGAGTGGAAGATAATGTTACTGGAGCTCCCATTGTCCACCAGTGGTGAGGAGATAGGACCCTCTCCTGCTCCCTTGTAGGGAAGCTGATCTCATCTGTTCCTAGGAGTAGGCGCTTAGGACCCTCGGCATCTTGGCCGTTCCTGGTGTTGCGAGTACTTCTCTTGGCAGCAGCACTGCTGATCCCGCTCACTTCCGATTCGCCTGAGATGACATGGATCACCCGGTCTTGTTGTGGTGGCAATGCGGGAGCCACTTCGACAGGAAGACCGGGACCTTTTTTATTCAGTAGGTTCTTGGCCTTATCCGAGAGGAACTCTCTCAGGTGGCCTTTCTTGAGAAGCTCGGCGACTTCTATCTTCAAGGCTATACAATCCTCTGTAGTTTGGCCATGATCACTAAGGAATTCTCACCATCGCTTGGGGTTTCGGTTAGCCTCCAAGGCCTTCATCTTAGGAGGCCATTTAACTTGCAGACCCATTTGTCGTAGGACACCGATCAGCTCCGGGTTTGTTATTGCAAGATGAGAGATATCGGGCCATGTGGATACCATCATTCCTTCGGACCTAGGCAAAAGACGGTTTTGATATCTGCCTCTGCCTGGATTGCTAGTCTCCCTAGCTGACATGGGATGAAAGGACTCATCGCGATCGTTCCTAGTTGGCTTCGAGGACTTCTGATCGTGCTTCGGATAGACCTTGGCCCTACTTGAAACATCCTCTTCCCATCTTACTTGAGCCCAAGCACGAGACAATACATCTTCCATAGTCCGGCACTTGTATTTGGTCAGCTCCTTGTAGAGATCTCCCTCTGGGAGTAGGCCCCGCTTAAAGGCTAAGATAGCCGTATCAGCGTTGCACTCGGAGATAGCCATTTTCTCTTGGTTGAAGCGTGCTATGTAGGAACGCAGGGGTTTGTTCCTATGCTGGAGGACTTCATAGAGATTATCTGAGTTTTTCTCCAGGTTGCGGCTACTAGCGAATAGCTCCACAAACTTGTCGCTAAGGGCTGCAAAGGACCTGATGGACTTGGTAGGGAGATTGATGTACCATTGAAGAGCAGGGCCGGTCAAGGTCGATATGAATCCCTTGCACATGGTAGCTTCCCGTGCATCCTGGGGGATTGCTACGACTAGCATGCGTTGCTTGTAGTGAGCAACGTGATTGTCGGGATCTCATGTACCTTCATACATCTTTATGCTCGGGAAGGAGAACTTGCGTGGCATCTCTACAGAAGCAATCTCTTCCACGAAAGGTGTATCGGAATAAGACCCTGGATTGCTCCTCCGGATAGGGGGAGCTACCCCTGGAAGCCTTTCTACCATAGATTGAATGGTGCCGAACCTCTCGGAAACCACCCTTTCTAGATATGCGGCTAGAGCTGGGTCTGAGATCGTGGGATCATCGGGTGAATATTCTTCGTCCTCCGCGTCGGAATCGCTATCCACTTGCACCCGGTTTGCGTTGTGAGCGGTTTCTCGGCCCTCGGGTTCACCGTTGGTGGTGACAGGTCGGTGAGACGTTCTTTCACCATCGCGGGGAGTGTTGAGCGAAGCCATAGGTCGAACCTTAGTTCGGAACCGCTTTCGCTTGTTGCTGGTTTCGCCGAGGGTTTAGTTCTCTTGTCGAAGGACAAGATTCTCAGCCTCCATAGCGTCTAGCTTCTCGGCGCTTTGCTGCAGCTGCTTGGAGCGTTCTCCAAGTTGATCTTTTAGGGTTTGAACCTCTAGAAGAAGTTCATGACCTCCAGGCGTGGTCTCCCGAGCTTTGTGAAGGTCGGTGACTTGACTTTGAAGGATCTTGAGCCGGTTGAGGAGTTCGATCTCCCTCGAGGTCATCTCTGCTTAGTTAGTATCGTCCTCTATTGTCATCGTCACGTAGTTGGATTACTCCCGTCCCTCTAGCGCCAAACTGTTATGGTATTTTTGTGTAGGGTCGTTTAGTACTACGAAACACTAGAAGATTGTATGAAAAGCAATAGATTTAGACTATAAGAGATGTTTATTGAGTTATGCGTATGGGGACTACAATGATTTGGTGCATAAACCTTTGTTCTAGCTGCCTAAACCTTAATCTCTTAGTCTAGAAAAGTCGATCCCTTGTTCTAGGGTTTGGGCTCCCCTTTTATAGATGTAGATGTCGGCTTCAAGTAGAGGAACTCTTCCATAATCGGATAAATGGAAGTTTCCCCTTAGGCGGAAAACTTCTATTTTGCTCCAAGGGTCGGTCCGATCAAGGGGTTGGTCCCTGATTACTTCTTGAGCAAGGGTCTGGAAGTCGAGGACCTATCCGGAAGCTGGAGAAAACTTATGCCTGGATATTTTTCCCTAACAGTGACATCGATCGACACTCGTACATCCAGATTGATCGACATTGAGCAACCACCAGCGCAGACTACTTACACTGAAGCAGAAGTTGATCAAATCAAACAAGAGCTATATGAAGCTATGGATGCTATGGAAGAGAGGTTAAACAGGCGATGTGATGAAATTGACAACCCTCTCAACGACAGAGTGACCAATCTATGCTTGGCTACTGGTCTACTGAAGAACGAAGTACTCGCTATTCAGAGAATTCTTGAGTATGAACGTCAGCATTCAGCATCGATCGATACAGCTACCACTGGATTGATCGACAGAACTCCCAGCAAAACGACCGACACACACATTGTAGCATCGATCGACACCGAGTCTTTGACAGACTGAGATCAGCTGATTCATGACAAGATCGACGCCTTGCAGCAGGAACTGAAGGAGCTATCAGAATACGCCTACAACACCATCTACAAGAATGAAGGCAGCACTAAACTACTTGAAAGAAGTCTGGGGAATATCACTGATGCCATCCTCAAGATGGATGAGACACAGCTCAGAAGTGATGATGCCACAAGAAGCTTCATTGCCACATGGTTCAATAGGAGGAGACACGAAATTGATGCTTGTTGTCCAACAAGTAGCAGTTTCTGCACTAACTAGCTCACACCACCACAGTCAAGCTAAATGACTATAATAAAGCGTTGAGTGGGAGGCAGCCCACTATTAGGTTTTATTTTAAAGTTTTCTACATTTTTACTTTTATTTTCGCATTGTTTTTTGCAGATTTTTTAAATCCAAGTAGAATGTTGATCCCATCGACCCACACAACCACGTCGCATCGCTCGACACGATACAACCATTACTAACGATCGACGTATCTCTATACGTATCGATCGACGCCATCGCGGTCAGGTTTAATCGTTCTTACTTGTTACATTGAGTACTTATGATTTATTTCTTCACTTAACTCCGGCTGTGTTGCACTGGGACAGTGTAATTTAAGTCTGGGGGAGGTTTACTGATATGTGTTTTTTTTTTTTTATTTAAAAGTGTTTTCAAATTATTTTTCGCATAAGTACTAAAATAGGGACATTGATATTTATTTATACATTATTATCTAACCATTGTTTAGCACCATACTGATTATAGATAGTACTAAAGATGCTAAAGTGGATCAACATGTCACCTATACACACTTGCCTAGATTGTTTGAAGGAACCAAAGCTGACCTCCAACACTAATACTGACTTTATTTGCTTGTCTTGGGGCTTGGTATACACTGGATCGGACTCCTCCTACAAGTCTGGAAGGTAAAAAGTCTGTGTGTTTCTGGTTTCCTTCATTCTCTCTCTTCGGCATCTCAAAGATCTAAGTTTAAGTTATAAAAGATTGATATGACTTCTTTAGAGGCAGAGGGATAGGAGTGTCTCCTGTGACCCCATTATTCTAAATCTCAGGGATGATCACACATTGAGGAAACGAGGGATAGGTAAATTACATGCAGCCCCATTATTCTCTACACTTTGCCAAAAATGTATGAGTTACAATTGCGATGTCAATGAGATAGACTAGGTGACCTTTGTTGGCATCGAAACCTATTGAATTTGAAACTAATAAGAGATTTAGAGAAGAGAGATGAGGGGAGCAAGGGATCAGAGAAGACTACATGTGTGTTCAGATACTTGTTTGAGTTGAATCCATGTGTCCTTTGATCGATACTCCCAAGGTAAAGCCTGCACTTTTATTTTGTGTTAAGAACTGAAGTTAGTAGAGAGGAATGTCAGATAAGATTTGCTAAGTTGTGAATTAGATGAATTTGGTTGCTAAGCTAGGATAATGCATAATGAAATTCTATGATTAGGATGTTTAGATATGAGTTGCGAATCCATAGAGTGATGACTTCAATGTTTTGAATCTTTGAGTCCCTACTACTTTCAAACCTTTTCCAGAGACTACTGAGTTTTTGCTTGAGGACAAGCAAAAAAGTAAGTCTGGGGGAGTTGATATACCATGGATTTCACCCATTTTCTACCATGGTATAATGATATTTTTATTAACAACTAATATGTTTTCTAGCCTATTAGGTATGTTTTCAGGTTCATGATTGTTTCATGATACAGTGATGCTTTTAGAGCATTTTGGAGCACAAGAGATAATACACCCGAGTTGACCATTCAAGACCAAGTAAGAAGTTAACATTCAGAGAAGAATCAATCGATACTCACCTAGAGTTTTCGATCGATGTAGCTGTGAAGATCCGCGTACTTGAAGATTATAATCGATAGATACACATCAAGTGTTTTCGATCGATAGCGAGGAAGAAATGGTTTAGCCGACTATTTCACTAAGGCTTCACCAAATTACGAGATTACCCCTGACAAGTTTTTAACCTAATAGAAATGGTTAAATACCATGCCTAAGTGTTTTTGACGGCAAGCGAAAGCAAGCAAGCAGAGAGTGTGATAGAGAAAGCTAGAGTTTTACTTTTGCTATAAGTTTTGAGAGAGATTGGAGAGATATCATTGAGAGATTTGTGATTGAACTCCATTTCTTTTCTATTCTCTATCTAATGCAATTTCTTTACCTATCTTGTGTTATGAATTGCTTAGTTATGTCTGAATAGTCTACTTGTTAGATCTAGGGT
>NW_026619131.1:0-9593 GCF_000801105.2 Raphanus sativus
CCTCGAGCTGGTTGTTCAGCTTTGCCACATCAATGGGTGTCTTCTCGTCTAGGTTTTGCAGAGTCCTGCGAACCATACACACAGCGTATATATATATAACTAAAAGTCGTGATAAAAAAAAAGTGTTATTTTAGTTATTGGGCTTTTAATACTTACACAGCAGCACCATTTCTAGGAGAAGGGTTACACACTCTTTCCTCCCGTAACCAGCAGCGTAATGCAGAGGCGTGTTCTTGTTTTTGTCAACAGCGTTAACACTTGCTCCAGCATCAATAAGAACTTGAGCACATTTCAACTGTGGAAACGATACAATTACCTCGTTAACAATTTCATCGCTACAATTTGACTAAGGATATTAATCTGCAAGTAACTGTGTCATGAAAACTCACAAGGTGTAGTAAACTGGTTACTTCTTTACCAAGTTAAATGGATAAAAGATACTTAACTTCAAAAAAGAGAGTTAGGTTGCATACCTCGCCGTATCCACAAGCAAAATGCAATGCTGTCCTTCCCTCAGAATCTTCTTCATCTTTGTTACCACCAGAGGCCAAAGCATTTTTCAAACCCTAATTCAATCAACAAACATATCAAATCCAATTAAAGAGTTCACAACAAAACAAGTGAGAAAATGGAACTTTTTACTGTTCCTCCACCTAGTCCCCTAAGCAACGCACAGATGATAAAACCCTAAATGGTCTCTAAGCATAGTTCACAAAGTAGGAAGCAGTCTCTAACCTCAACATCACCAAGACTGGCAGTTTGATGAACAATAGACTCTTCTTCTTCACTGTCTTCCGCTACCTCGGCAGGTTCAGCTGAAGCAGCCTGGTCTGGCATGCCAGCAATAGGCATACCCATTGCTTCACCCAGCTTTTTCAGCACATCTTTATCATTCCAGTACCTAACAATACCAAGATTAAAAAAACTCCTTCCACCATAAGCAAAAACAAGTTCTACAAAAAACATTTACAGAAAAAAAAACAAGATTGAATCACTGACTTCATCATAGCAGAAGGACCACCGGCATCAATTCATCAAGTATAGGTTTCAACTCAGGATCTTGTTTCATCCGCGCCATACGCTCAGTAAAATGCTCTGCTGTTTCAGGGTTTGAGAAGGCCTCCAAGAAAGGAGACATTTGTGGATCCTGAAGGCAAAAAAAAAAAACACACAGAAAGAAGATCATTCCAATAAACAAAGTACCAGAAAAAATCAAAATATATTGCACCCTAATACTCTGTTTCACCTGCACTAAGGCTTGACCAAGACGCTCAGCCATAGTCTGAAACTCAGGGTTATGCATAACCTGCTGCATTGTATTGATATACTGTTCCGGATCAATGTTAGGGAATCCACCTCCTCCACCTTGAGCTGCGTTTGGAATAGATCCCTGAAGCTGCTCAGCCAACTGTTAAAGGCAGGATCTTTAGCAATCTGCTCAGCCAATTCTCTGATGCTTGGGTCCTGGAACAAAAAACCCATCAGCAGAAAGCTCCAAAGAAGATAACTTAGTACAAGGAAGGTGCACACTTACGTTGAGGATACCAGCCATATTAGAGAAATCAAAAGCATTTAAATTCATAGCAGGGTTAGCTGATGAAGGTGAACTCCCAGAGGCTGCTGGTTCCGGTTTAGGACTCTTCTTCTCTGATTCCGGTTTAGGACTCTGGTTCTCCTCCGTCGTTTCCGGCTTATCATCTACAGTGAATCCAGATACAATTCCAAAACTCAGAAACGATTCCGTTATTAACATTAAACAGCACCAGATCAGATTGTGAAAGCAAATGTTACCTGAAGGAGACAGATTCTTGTCTGGATTGGAAGCCATTAGATAAAGTAAAACTTAAACCCTAGAGAGAAAAAAAAACACAATAGAGTAAGAAGAACAAGCATGCAATAATTGTCGAAGACGATGAAGAGACAGAGGCGAGACCAATCAAAGAGATATGATGATGAGTTAACCCGAGAAGACAACGTTGTGGTGGCAAGACCAAAACAACAGATAAAATCAATTTTTTTTTAATTTAATAAAATATTTTTTTTTTATATATCGATGAAATTATTACATCGTCTGTAATGGATTGGATTGGAAGAAGACGAGACACAACACTAATAGACTTTTTTTATTAGTGTAGGCCTAAATGTCTATGCTATTTAGGCCCAGCCTTTTATAGAGTGGACAAAAAAAAAACTAGCTAAACCGATTTAACCGGACCCAGACTGATCTAAACCAACCAATATATATGTCCCAACAATTTGGTTTAAAAAAATTTCATTCCAAATTTAAACCCGAAATGTCCGCCCCTTTCATAACCACATGACAAATACATTTTGATTAGGGATTTAGGATTGTAAAATTTGATTAAACCAAATAAATGGACCTAAACCAAAATAAATAAGCTGACTTGTAGTGTGTGAGTTTGAGCCACGTTAGATTTATGATCCCAAACTATATAAACCACCGTCACTTGCCAGGTTCCTCTCTTGCGTAGAGAGCATTTGTAGAGAGTAGAGACTAACCTTATATTCATGTCTTAATATTAATAATGACATTTCCTAAATAACAATATTTATGAAAAATATAATATGTTTAGATGACCAACCCGATTTTTTTAAATATATATAATAATTATTTTAGTGATGACACATAACACAGATCATTATTTTTCAAATATTATACAAGGATAGTTTTCTGTGCTAAGTTTAAATTAATTCACATGATCTATATGACTGAATATGCTAACAGATTATATATGTATATAATGTTGCAGTCATGGAATTATATTAAAATTCATATCTTAAGAAGATCAAATAATATAGTTACTCTTCAGTGAAATGTATATATAATATATATAAGGAACTCTGTTTCAAGATTCCCATTACATCATTAGAAAAACAACTTAAAGAAATACTTATAGATAGTTTTTTTTTAACTTACTTATAGATAGTTAAATAGGCTTAAAAATAAAATCTCCAAGGAACCCAGCAAGATAATAGGAGGTGTACGATCTTCTCAAACATTTCCGAATGGATTATTTGATCTGGAAACTTCATGTTAACGTCCAAAGGAGGTCCATTACGACCACCACGACTATTAACGCCAAGAAAGTCCAATGTCTGCCTACCACTGCCTCCCATGCTTAAATTGTTCCCGAAACGATGGTCGAAAATGCTGCTACCGGGCCGGGCTTGATGATCACTTGTCGCAGCTAGAGAGTTCATTTGACCTTGAAAGTTTCCATTACCACTGCCTCCAAAGTTATTAGCGGCCACACTTGACCCTCTAGGCAGAGCAGAAGGAACGTTGTTGTCAGCATGGTTGAAAAAGAGAAGGAACACCTGTCTGATCAGAGAGGTTGTTAGTGTTGTCTTGAAAGTATCTTGGATTGAACAAGTTGTTATTGTTGTTGCTGTTCATCAGACCGTGCAGGTTCATGAGATTCTGATCGTTCTGTGCCAACATTTCTTGGTTCGAAGGGTATCGCATGGAGAAATTAGTAGGACCATGGTTAGGGTTTGTGGGCTGAGGGCCAAAGTCTTCATATGTTTGGGGCGATGAACGGTTCAGATTGTAACCTGCAGCTAGAGGGGCAAAACCAGTGTTTGAGCTGTTACCAAAATGGTTGTGAGTGAGAGCAGGAGAAGCACCGCCGTAAAAGCCATGTCTGCCACCACTTCCACCAGCGGCTGCTGCCATTTCCGTAAAGCTCACGTAGGGTTTCTTGCTGGCTCTTCTAGTAATGCACAGAATGTCCTATGCGTGTCGTAACTGTCCTTTCTGCAATAACACCCCAAAAACATATATTTATTAAGAGTAGCTCAATATTATCAATTCACCTAAAAATAATTATTGAATGGAATAAAAAAATAAGATATATAGTTTACCTAGAGAATTTGGTACCACAAACACATCGATACTCTTTGTACCACAAATCTTAGAGTGGGCTTTGTAATCAGATTCAACAGCGTAACACCTTGGGCATTTATCGCATTTAAACTTCTTCTCACCGTGCTTCCGGCTATAATGCTTCTTGATTCCTGTGAGGTCTCCGAGAGCACGGGACGGATCATGGTAGACGCACGTAGGCTCCGGACAAACATACACCTTCCTCCTTACCTCTTCGTCAGAATTTTGTTTCAAGGTATATGAAAGGCCGTGTCCTCTCCTGTGAAGCTGGAGATTCTGTTCTCTTTGAAACCCTTTGTTGCATACTTCACAGATAAACCTGTACGTCGCCATTATCTCCTCTGGACACAAGGCTATCACTTCAGCATCTGGACCTAATGAATCACCACAACAAAACCCATTAGGCGAGAGACAATGATATAAATAAGTAATTGAATAGACTAATCTTCTTGTTAAAAAAAAACTTCTTGTAAAAAATGTTGATTAGAGCAGAATAAAATCGAATAATATAAAATATAATCTGGTCAAATGATGATAATATTAATACTGATATTATAAAAATAATGAATTAAGTTAAAGGTTATTTGGAACACTTCATTTATAACAACATATGATAACAAGAGGTCAAGGTTATTTGGAACACTTCATTTATAACAGCATATGATAACAAAAAGGCACTTACTTGGGTTTCCTGGTTTGTTTCTTTGTCTCCTGGGTGGTGGAGAAACGGAGTTGCGTTGTTGATTCATTGCCATCGCCGTCTCTTCACGGTTAAAGTTGTTTGCTCCGGTGGCTAAGAGGGGGAAAGACAGAGAGGAGGATGATGAAATTGTGTTGTTGTGCGATGAAGACATCTTCTCAGGGTTTGCTTTTGCTTATTCTACAAAGATCCATTAGTAAAAATAATTTGTAAAACAAAAAAAAGGTAGAAATGAAACATGATTCAGAATAAAACGAAAGCAAATATTTTAGAAGAGCAGGAAAAAGCCACAGAAATTGACAACATGAAAAGGAAAAAAAGCCACTAGATGACATTTACGAGTAGAACAAATATAAATCCAAAGAGTTAGATTTCATTTGCAACTTTTTGAAAGAAGACATATAATAAAGTTGTTTTCTATTGTACTAATAGACTAATATTTTGAGATGCAAAGAAAGAAACCAAGAAGAAAAGATCAGTAAATAGCTAAAGTTCAGAGACAAACAAAGAAACCAAGTAGATGATGATGATAAATGTTTGAGGGTGAAGAAGAAGAAGCCTTAGGAAAATTATAATTATAAGTATATAATCCACACCTCAACAATCCTATATCTATCTTTCCCTGTTGCTCTGCTCTTAATAATTAGAAGTGAGTCTTGTAATATCTCAATTTATATAGCCATATCTAGTCAATTTCACCTTTTCCTAAAAAAAAGATTTTTTAGTATACATTAATTTTTTCAATACGTTTCAACTCTGTAACCGTTTGGTGATTAATTATTGAAAATTAGTTTTAGATATTGAAATCACTGTTCAAACTTATACATTTGTAATTTTGACCATTATTAATTAGCTATTGTAAGTATATGACATATTAATTAGCTATTGACATATAAAATATATTTATTTTATTTTTAAAATATTTTAATTTTACGCATTTAACTTTTGGCATAAAATGAAAAATAATATATATTTTGTCTAAATTATTATAAAATCGTATTAAAATTCACTTAATTTTCATAGAAGTATATTATCAATTTTCAAATTATAATTTCAAAAGAATTGTTTAAAATATTGGTTAATTATAATTTATAAACCATTTAAAAAGAAGTTTATTGTATAAGTTTTCTTAAGAAAATTATTCCACTTCATTTAAATCGTATCTCTTTGTTTCTAAACAACCAAAACTTTTTTTCTGATTTATTATTAAAAAAAACCTCTAAACCTATTACAAGACCCAATTCAACTGGGCCACAAAGAAATTTAACAAGAAAACGGGCCAAGAGGCCGAAAATAAAAACTACTTATCAACCACCCTTCACTTGGTGCTCAATCACACACCTGCAGCAGAAACTACTCAGCAAAATGAAGCAACCACACCGCAAGCACTGATAATTGCCATGGTTCCAAGACCTGTCTGTGCGCAACTGGATCCAACCTCAACCTGATAAGCTGTTTTACCTCAGCGATAATAGCCCTCACAGACTTTTCCACCAAAGTGTGCACTCTCCCATTCATTTCCTTCCAAATCAGGTATAACACTGCTTGAAAGATAAGTCTGACTATCAAGGCAACGTTGGTGTCCCTTGAAGGAGCTGTCAACCATCTCAAGATCGCTTCAAACCCTTGAGGAGGGGAGAGATGCAATCGAGAAACGAAAAAAGACCAGACATGGGCGCTATAAGCACACTCAAAAAGCAAATGATTCCTTGATTCCTGATGTGTAGAGCACAAGACACAATTAGCAGGAACCGTTAGACCCCAGCTTCTCAGTCTATCTCTCGTAACCATTCGATCTCTAGCAGCGATCCAGGTAATAAAAGCGTGTTTAGGAATTCTCCCAGTAAACCAGACCGCTTTATGCCAAAAAGACAACCGTCGGGTAGTGATGGAGCGCTCTCCAAGTCGCACTGGCCGAGAAACTCCCATCTCCTCTTCCAAGTTCTGGAAACCAACAAAAGTATCATCCACTTCAGAGTTTATAACTTCTTGTGCATTCGGAAGATAGGCTCGCAGCAAGGTTATCGTAGGGCTTCTACTACGACTGCGATCCAACCACCACCCTTCTCTATTCAGCGCTTCCGAGATGACCGCATCAATGTGGATGCCTGTGACCAGAGGACCTCTTTCCCCTACCAGCTCAATTAGGGGACCAAAGGAAGTCCAGTTGTCATGCCAAAAGGTAGCAATTATGCCAGACCCGATCTGACAATGGACCATCGGTCTTGCTAACGCCCGCAAGTGACATATCGCTCTCCAAATCCAACTGCCTCTCCTAGCAGGAAAAATCCAAAAGTTCTCATTCCCACAATCAGGTTCCTCCTCACCCACGAAACAGCCAAATCAGTTTCAGCGCCATAAACTCTATTCCAATCAGCTAATCTTTTCAAACCAAGACCACTAGTCTCCTTTGGTGTACAAACTGAGTCCCAGGATACCTTGGTTCCTCTAGCTGAATTAGGGGCGCCATTCCAAAGAAAGGCTCCACACATCCGCTCTAATATATCCACACACTCAGCCGGAATGATGAACATAGAAGCCCAGAATGATATGGTCGAGTAGATAACTGCCTGGATCAACTGAAAACGGCCTGCAAATGATAAGTGCTTCACAGTCCACGATGAAAAGCGAGCTGCAATTTTATCAATCAGCGGTTGGAAATCAGTACGAGTCATCTTTTTTAGAGAAAGAGGGACACCCAAATAGCAAAGAGGGAGAGCTCCCTGAGCGATACCCAACTCGGTTGCTATTTCCCGACATCGATCTGTATTACCCCATCAAACAAGAGCTCCGATTTATGTCGGTTTATCTTCAGCCCCGAAATTAAACAACCAAAACATTCATTGCTTCTTGTATCTTTCTACCTTGAAGGTTGTACTTTAAATAAAAAATATTACTAATTTTATTCAATCATATAAAGTGTCATACTTTAACTATTCAAAATGTATATGATTTGATATAATTTGTTAAAGATGATTAAAAATGTGTGATACATGTTTTAAATACTGCACAAATTGTTTAATTGGCATAACTGAGTTTTATCTAAAATAATCTAATTAAAATTTAAAAACTATCTTTGGCATTAAGATATGATGATTAACAAGAAAAATAAAAATAAAAGACCAGTTTGACCAAAATAGTATATTATAATTTTGATTGAATCTATACTATTATTTGAGAAGTTAATTTTGCTGATTTGTCAACTTCTCTATGGTTTTTGGTAATTTTGTTTATTTGCCACGTTTTTATTAGATTTTACATAGGTCACTAATTTATTATTGGCTACTGCAGCATGTTTAGAAGTTCATCTTCTTCACCTGTTGGTTGAAATGGCGGAAGCTCCATTATACCGCTTAAGGTGTTAAAGCAAACCAAAGGGACAGACATGGAACAGGGAGAACTTGTTTCATAAAGAAAATGGTATTTAGGCCATTGTGGTGGTTCAACAACCCCCCCCCCCCCAACCCACACATGAGTGGAATGATTTACCTAATCCCTACTTACCTCTACCATGGTATTGCTATATAACTAGTATGGTGTGATTCCATCGTTATCGGAGAATGGATCAAACCAAAGGAAAAGTTTGTGTGACTGGAGCTTCAGGATTCTTAGCTTCTTGGCTTGTGAAGAGGCTTCTCCTTGAGGGGTATGAAGTTACAGGAACAGTCAGAGATCCAGGTTTCTCTCTATCCCATCTTGTCATTGCTTTAAAATGGTAATAAGCTTAGCCAACAGTGAGATTCTCAGTTAAGTCTTCTTGTTTCCACAGGGAATGAGAAGAAGCTTGCACACCTTTGGAAACTGGAAGGGGCAAAGGAGAGACTAAGGTTGGTGAAGGCTGATTTAATGGAAGATGGAAGTTTTGATAACGCTATAATGGGATGCCAAGGTGTTTTCCATACTGCTTCTCCTGTTCTCAAACCTACCTCTAATCCAGAGGCATGATTCCCACTATAACTTATTTTCCTTCTGGTTACACAGTATGCTTTGTTAACATTTTAACATATTGTGATCTGATCATATAGGAGGAGATTTTGAAACCAGCTATAGAGGGCACACTGAATGTACTGAGATCATGCGGGAAGAATCAGTCTTTGAAGCGTGTAGTTCTCACCTCATCCTCTTCAACAGTCAGGATCAGAGATGATTTTGATCCTAACATCCCTCTTGATGAATCAGTTTGGACCTCTGTTGAACTTTGCAAGCGTTTCCAGGTATATAATCATTTGAATAGCCTATTTTGCTCAACACAAGAATCATATTAATAAGATAACAGTTTGTGGGATGCGACATGGCAAACAAAACAAAAAGGTGTGGTATGCTTTATCAAAGACATTAGCCGAACAAGCTGCATGGAAATACTGTGAAGAGAATGGTCTTGACCTTGTAACTGTCTACCATCCTTCTCATCGGACCAAGCCTGCCTCCTGATCTGTGCTCTACAGCATCCGATGTCCTCGGGTTGTTGAAAGGTACTGTACTACTCTCTTGACAACATCACTAGCAGATACTTATTAACTTATTATTGATATAAATTCAACACAACAGGAGAAACAGAGAAGTTCCAGTGGCATGGACAGATGGGGTATGTTCATATCGATGATGTGGCAAGAAACCCACATTCTTGTTTCGAAACGCGAAGCAGCTCACGGAGATACATTGCAGCTCTAAAGTTGTCTCTCTAGAGGAACTGGTTTCCTTCTTATCCACACGTTACCCATCACTCCCTATCCCCAAGAGTTTTTGACACTGATCTTTAAACCCTTTTCTCAAACCTTACTATCTTGAATGCAATGAAATAATCATCTTAAACTGGAAAAAAATTCAGGTTTGAGGAACTATATAGGCTGCATTACAACTTGGACACTTCGAAGATAAAGAGTCTTGGGCTCGAGTTCAAGTCCCTGAAGAGATGTTTGATGACTGCATTGCCTCACTTGTGGAGCAAGGCTATTTATCTCATGTAGTTTCTTAACTCTTTAGACT
>NW_026619132.1:0-9592 GCF_000801105.2 Raphanus sativus
TAACTATCCTTTCCACCCTCCACTTCTTCAGCAATAATATGATCGCAGGGTGGAGCAGCTTCTGTTACGATGACAACCAGACCCTCTGGAGTCCCAGAGTCGTCTTGTCCCACCGGATTCTCGCAATCACCACTCTCTAGAGCCTGGGGGTCCTCGATCAACTCTCCTTCCTCCACCTCTAATTCCTTCGCAGGATCAGAGGTTACCGAACTCTTGGGAGAATTCTTCAAGTGGTCTTGTCTAATCGGTCTTCTCTTCTTCTTCTCGGTATCCGGACTGACTGATCTCCTTCTCTCAGAACCGGACTTTGGAGGAGTGAATCTACATTTCTCCTGCAGATGACCATACTTTTCACACAACTCACACTTTAATGGAAGCCATGGATATGACACCTCTATCATTATCTCCTTGCCGCTAGAAAACCAGAGATGATATTCCTCGGCAACGGTTTTTGTAAGGTCCACCCTGACGTATAGCTTGGCGACTTTTGAAATTCTCTTTGCGCTCTGTTTCCGGGTATAAGGAGACAGGTTTCCCCACTGCCGTCCAGTCTACTCAGGCTTTCCTTGTTAAAGAGCAGGTAGGGTACATTCCTAAGCTCCACTGGAACCACCGCCTTTGTAATCGGAGCTTCTTCAGGAGCGAAATCAGGGACCACGGAGCCACAAACATCGGGAAGCCAGCAACATTCCAGCAAGTCCGAGATAACAGGAAACTGTCTGGTTTTAGGGTTGGTGACCCTTAGTAGAAACTCTCCTTCACCCACATTGTGAACAAAAATTCTCGGACCAGTGCTTGCCCATAAAGCATTGACTACTCCGATAATACGACCCATAGCTGGCCAATCACCATGGAATCGAGCATAGATGAACTCTTTAAACTCCTCTTTCGCGGACTCAATATTTTCATCCGGATAAGCACAAACGGTACTCCAGTAACGTGTTCAGATGGAGTGCCGAGCTCCTCTAACTCTGCTGAAGCTTTCAGAAGGCTAGCATAACTCTTCGTCTCTTTTCGGTTCCTCTGGTAGTACCGGTGAAGGTACCAACTTTGAGTCTGAAATGGACAAAACTGGTGTTGAGACTCCAACGCATTCCTCCCCAGTAGAAGCAGGAGTATTCAAATCTGACAACGACGGAAGCTCCGGCGAGGGAACTGGCAAGTCAGGGGAAGGAGAAACAGAGTCTGTCGGTGGAACAGAGACTGTTGGAGAGGCAACGTCACCCTTCGCGGAACTCGGAGGAGAGGTCTCAAGCACCACACATCAGTGGCAGATTCAGCAACGGCACACGGAGCACCGGCGATTGGAGACTTCTGCTTCAACGAGTTGACGGAGATAGACGGCTTGTAAGCTGCCTGCAGACGAGCCATTTTCGAGGAACCACGGAGAGCATTGCGGTGTTTCTTCTTCGGAGGCATGAGAGAGACGCAGAGAAAAGAAGGAGGGGAGGAGTTCTCGCCAGATCGGCGTGAGATTTTTATATCTACACCAACTTTTCTTCCCTTTAATTGCAGATCTTTTGTTGTAATATATTCATTCTTCAGACTTTTGTTGAGGTGATTTATTACCAAACATAGGCTTTTGTTTTGTCTTCATGCGATGACTCTTTTTGATTTGTTAATGTATCAAGTGGACTTTGGGTTCTTAGGTGAGTTCCAACGTCTAACACCCATGTTAAATAGTTTTCTCTAGAAATGTCAAGGACTTCAAGGTTCAACAAGATTGACATGGTTGCGTTATATGATGAACCAAAAATGAAATTTATTATTATTTGAACGGGCCTTGTGGTCAAGTGGCAGTGGACGGGTCTGGGACGCTAACACGTTTCAGGTTCGATCCTCCTGCTATGCGAAACTAAGTCACATTGTTCTGTTCACCTAACGCGGATATGGGTCCATGCTTTAGGACCCATTTGAATGCCCAGGAGAAGGAGTCCCATCCGCGGGCTTGCGACTCCCCCGGGGTTAGGTCTGGTTCCAATAGTGACCCGGGTTTAACCCTTTAGTTACAAAAAAAAAAAAAAAAAAATGAAATTTATTAGGAACAAAAAAAAGATGTAAATGGCCATATAAAGAGTAAAGCAAATGATATGCTATTATTAATGAAAATAATTTGGGCAATTTTATAAGCACAACATTCTGGGGTTTTGATTTTGGAAAATACCAACAATTTTAAGAAATTTCAGAATACAATAAGGTTTATATTTATAAAGATTTCCTAAATTATTATTAAGGTTATTACAAATATTGTAAAGAACTAGTAGTATGATGAAAAATGAAGATTCACATGGATTCCCAGAATCAGTATGAATCTATGTATGTTGATGACAAATAAAAATGAAGATACTTGTAAGATTTGAGGAGTCAATACGTAAGATTTTCCTCTTTGTAGATCTCTAATCTTATCTCTATATATAAGAAATTGAAAGCCATGATTTAAATTAATATGAG
This sequence comes from Raphanus sativus, assembly GCF_000801105.2. Taxonomy (NCBI): domain Eukaryota; kingdom Viridiplantae; phylum Streptophyta; class Magnoliopsida; order Brassicales; family Brassicaceae; genus Raphanus; species Raphanus sativus. The sequence continues at coordinate 2,452 of NW_026619132.1, forward strand.
GGCGGAGAATGTGAAATGAAAAAGAAAATTGTGGTGTACGTGGATATCGTAATACAAAAAAAAAGGAATAAGAATGTGGTCGCTACTCGCTACGTTAAAAGAGAATAGAATATTAGAATGGTCCAAGCATAATCGAACCAATACTTAGAGAACATGTGCCGCAATAAATTATAATTTTATGTTACAGGAAACAGGTTAGTCTATTTTATCCAAAGAAAGAAACTAGTAATCTACATGAATTTTCTGTAGAAAACGTTTAAAAGAACTGTTAAACAGACGGTCGTGTACGGTTTGGTGCCTACCACTGAATTATGTTCAAGGCCTTTTATATTTTTGTTTAGAAGTGTGTTTTAAATACTTAAGTCATATTTGTTCAAACCATAAGCTAAAGACAGATCCCGGTTCAAAACCATATCAGAGGTCATAACCAACAAAAGGATAAAACATAACTTAGAGAAAAAGATACATCCAATTGTTCTTAATAGTTGATGCATGACCCACACATAAAAAACAAAGAAAATACTCTTTTTCTTGTAACTCCAACCTAATCCTAAAAACAACCCTACAACGAAGCGACCAATATTACAAAAGTCATCAACTTGTGACATCCGAAAGTTCAGCTAGCACGTCATCTTCAAAATAAATCAACTTACTTAAACCACAAGCAAACAAACGCACATAAAAAACCACTAGAGAGCAATGTCTAGCAAACATATCTCTCATGCCATACATGTCCCTCCCCTGTGAATGAAGACGATGATGACTGCTTTGAACATCAGAAACACCTTTTTGCCCTTCAACGCAAGGGCCAACCATCGCAGTGGGCTCATCATCATCCCTCAGTGGGAAACCAAATAGCCTGCACCTGCCTGAACCTCCGCCGTGATGTTCTTCCAGACCCTCGTTGAGACCATTCGAGCTGGTTATCAAGACAGAAGAAGGTGATGATGACACGTGGACTGATGATGACGGTAGGACACGGCTACTAAAGTTCTGGAACGGGCCGCCGCACCATGCGTTCCTCTGGCTCAACCCCTGCTGCTGCTGCTGATGAGGAGGGGTCATTGAGTAGGCTGGAACTGTTTCTTGACCTTGAAAGACCTTATGGAACCTATGAGAGTCACCGAACTCAGTCGTTCCTTTGAACCGGCCTCTCCTGGCCCCTGCTCCTCCACCATCCGAAGAGGTGTTGATGAAACCCGGAAATTTTTCTTGACCTTGCAAGACCCTCTGGAATCTTAGAGATTCCTCCAAGTCTGTGGCGTTGATCCCCTCTGAAACACAAGCAGAAGAAACCAATAAGAAGATTTTATATTAAGCGGTTAGAGAACGATGTGTTTTGGCTAAGGAGATTGATTGTGTAATTACCAGAGACAGGAATATCAGAAAAGCCTATCCTGCTTCTTTTAGGACCTGTTGTTATGAAGCTGCCTGAATTGGAGACTGAACCAGATGGCTCAATCTCCCATGGTGACACGCGCTGTTGATGCCTGTTTGCCTCACTGTCGTCCCACCTTACCTGAATATGAAATCAAAACCAACAATCTTTTTGGTGATCTCTCAAACCAAAACTAAGTGACATGTCAAAAGATCACAACTCATATAGCTTACCAAAAGGCATCTCCATTTAGAACCAGGCCACCTGATAGGATCCATGTCGCTGATTCCAGTTATAATCCCAGCGGATCTGACAGACCAAACAGGCAAAAACATTTTAGAATAGATGGGACAAAAAAAAACTTAGGCGTTGAAGCATTGAGCTATATAAACCTTCTGTCAGAGGCATCTTCAGACTCAACCCTGGCTTTGAATCTCAATACCGATACAAAAGGGATAGTCAACAATCTTCAAGAACTTCTTTGCAGGGACTATGAAGTTTGACCAGCTTCCCCTGCACAAAAGTTTTTACCAAATTGCAATGTCATTAGACAAGTATCAGTGCAAACATCTTATATTGCTGTGCCTTGGATTGTAATAACTCTCAGGGGACAAAGGGAGAATAAAAAAGTCAGGCTTTACTTGGGGTTGTAGTAAATGTTGAAGGCGGTATTGGTGGATATGGCATGAGCTACTTGAGAGAAGTTGTTGTGATTCATATTCTGATTATACTGTGTGGAGAAAGCAGAAGCGGCTTCAATATGAGCAGCTCTTCTAACTCCCAAACGCAGTTTGCCATCATCACCTCTAAATTAGAGAAAACTATATCACAACCCCTCTAACAATTAAACAAAGAGGTTTTATAGGGAGAGCAGTTAAAGTTTTTCTTGTTACCGGAGGAAAAGCACAGCATCTCCAGAGACAAGCTTCTTCTTGTTCACAAACGCACTCCACCCTGTAGTGAGCAAATGCCTCCTAGGTTGCCCTAAAAAAGACACTCGAATCATTAAAATACTCATCTATGTCTCAAGGCAAGCAGGAGGCAACAAGTTTTACCTCGATAAATGTGGCGAAAACGCCACTCAAGGCCATGAAGATCCCTGGCAAGAAGCTCCTGAGATGGCCGTGGCTGGCTATAGTCCTACACATAAACGGTATATGATTATGGAGTTAAATCAATCTTTTTATGAGTTTATACAAAATTACTAAAACCCTGAATCTTCTCAGACAAAATATAGAGAAGCCATAGAGTGTGATATCATTGGTTTTAAAGGAGTGGATAAGTGTACCAGAGGAGGGAAGCAATCCTCGGCAGCACGGCGAGGAACAGAGAAGCCACCATGGGTGCTTGTATCAGAAGCAGTGAGGGTTTTGCAGAACATGTGAGGAGGAGTATTAGACCTCTTAAGCACTTCATAATCTTCCTGATCTCCACCATCAACATCCACAGCTCCCTCACGCCACTTTCCTCTCAATGTCCTGTAAGTAACAATCATCTCAAAATCTCTAAACTAAAGCAATCTCTCCCTCTCTTGTTCCGGAGCTAAAAGAAAGAAAGCACTCACCTCAGACTCAGGAAGAAGAGAGACTTGAGCATAGACTTCATCAGTATCTGTCTCTGCCTATGAAAATCCAAACCACAACAAAAATGTAAAAAGGTGCAGACTTTTCTCAAACGGAGCAAAAGGGGAAACTCAATTCAGTAACAGAAGCACAAAACACACACACAAAGACACTTACAAAGCCCAAAAAACAGAACAAACAAAAAATAGACAGGAAGAGGTTGTTATAAAGACATACGTGAAGCTTGAGATCAAGAATACGACAAAACACGTGAGGAGGAGGAGGAGGAAGGCCGTAAACCGCGGCAGGGGCTTGTTGTTCCAAATGTCCCTGAGGGAAATACAAAACAAGGCTTCCCCTTTCGGGAGAGAGATGAGTGGTCCAGCACAAGCGTGCCACAGCTCCAGACAAAACCCAGACGAACTCGAAGACCCACTCACACCAAAACCAAACGCCGCTGAGGAAGACGAATTAGAAGGAGAGAGCGACCCAGAAGCCGAAGAGACCGTCTCGTCTTCCTCCTCCGTCACGTTCAGATCGATTAAACCACCCATTACAGAGAGATAAAAGGTTAGAGCTTTTACCCTCCTCTGAGTGAGAAGAGAGAGCACAGTGATGATGAGTCTTAAAGACAAGGGTTTTCCTTTTTAGAAGAACCCAAGATTTTTGATTAACTACAGCAACTAAAAAAAAAAGTTTTGATTTTTAATTTTTTTGGACAATGTTAAGAGGGAGAGAGAGAACAGAGTGCTCTGTACAGTGGTCTCTGCTTGCTACGTCTGGTGTGACTGATGTGTATAAATGGCTTTATGACCTTTTGTGCGTTGGATGGAATTAGATTTTTTTTTTTTTTTGGTAGATTGTTTTCTTTATTTTTTACGTTGTACACAGCAGTTTCTTGCATATAATAAATACTATTGGACTTTAACAAATGTACTTTATACAGTGTTTTTTTCATTACAAGTACAATGATTATACATGAGATCTGCCAAAAATAATTTACTTAACTAACTTCTTTTAATGATTTACATATCCCCTATATATTAAAGGAGAAGCATTTTTAAAGGCTTTCCTTAAACGATTTTGGTGAGAATGCATGAGAAGGCTCGGATCCACGTGTCGCTCTGTGAGGAAGTTTAAGAAAAACGGATCATTTAATGCGTCGCTTTCTTTCCTTATTTGTTTCAATGTCAAGAAACTTAACAATTTTTTTTTGCATACTCGAACAGTTTCTCTTGACATTCTCGAACAATTTCTCTTGACATCGTCGACAAGAAACAACCACAATAACAACATATAGTTTGAATCCCCATCTCAGCAAGGAGATAAAGATCGTAGCAAACTCATTACCACGAACCAGAAACACTTAGAAGGATTTCTTGTCGACGATGGATGGACCCGAGTCATCATTCTCTCCCTTCGAGTCTTGCCGTCTCCTGTCGCGGGTTCTTGATCTGAGATCGATGGAGCAGCACTTAGCGTAGACGAGGGGGACAAAAGTTAGTGAGAACATTATATTGGCTGGAACTCCAGTTGCGAAGGCCAAACTCGCCTCGAAATCCGTGGTGAGGTTGCCGTTTGCAAACAGGGAGAGATAAGGGATGAACAGAGACATAGTAGTAAATGTGGAAGATTGTAAGAGAGAAGGAGAAGATTTGATACGTGTACGAAGAAGAAACTTTATGTTTTTCATAGTCTTCGATTGTATATAGGACTATATACTACAAAACTTCTTTGTCCTTTATATTAAAAATTTACTTGCATCACACATTTTGTTCTCTACACTGATTTTTAGTTTAGTTCTCGGTCTACAACTATTCCCAACCATCAAATCGAGAACTAAGCTTCTTTCTCGACAACAATTTTCTTTGTTATTATTTCTATTCCTATTTTGCTTTGACGTTAAACTCATCTGCGGGAATGAAAATTATCTATGGGATCTCGTGTATTATCATTGACACATGTCGTCTCCTACGTTTAAGCTTACTCTTGTAAAGCGTAGATAATTAAAATAGTTGAATAATAACTATAGTTCGCTGGTGCTGCGACTGAAAGAAGTTACAAGAATGAAGAAGAGTGCCGCAGACACGATTGCTGTTGAGATGGATGAGAGCGAGGTGAGAGAGAAGGCAAATGGGTTCACGTTTGAAACCAGCGATGTATCCGTGGTTGAGATCGCTTACTTGTTTCGAAGAATATGGTGCACAGAAAACGTCAGTGTAGCTGCCGACCGAGGGACCAATCCAGTCTCCTGTCAAGTTCTTTGGATCGGAGTATATGACCATCTTTCATAATGAAGTGCACCATACGCTTGCTGATGATGGTGTTTATGGTTTGAGGAGTGACTTGTGTGGTGTTCAGGGGTATGCGTTGCGATATGATAAAGAAGATAACTTATGATCATCATCTGCGGTGTATCGACTTATATATAGAGAACATTTTTTCGTTTCAGCTTTTACTGAAATGTACAATTTTATTAACAGTAAAAGGAGCAACGTATTCGATATGTGAGATTAATTCTCGATCTTCTAGCTCAAGTGCCATCAAACTCTGCACGCTCCAATGACTCTCCAGAGTTCCATCTTATCTCATGTTCCATATAAGATTATTAAAAGTGTGTGAGTACGGATCTTGCATACCTATAGTTCACTCCAAATTCTTAACTATTATAGCTAAAATATCATCTTTCAACTGTTGAGTCCAAACTCATACTGGTCTTATGTCCAAAAGCCTATTGTTGAACTATAGTTATGGTATAGGTTCAAGCTCTTACGTTTGCATGAACTATAGCCATGCATATGTTTATATCCATAAACGATGACTTACTGTTAATATATATTGGTTGAATCGCAATTATAATATTAAACCGAAATCTTATCTTATTAAGCTTATTCCGATGTAAACCTTAATTCAATTTCGGTTTGAGTATGATAGAAGGAATAGCTGAGAGCGTGATCGATCACGGTTTTGTATGCTTGAGTGATATGCAAGGTTGATAAATGAAATGTGATTTGCATATATTTTTAAAAATTCGCTAATGGAAATATTTATATCCTACAAGTGTTGCGCAAGACACGAATATATGACATTAAATTCTTTTTATCGCCGACTATGCTTAAGCGTTTTTAGGTTTTTACAACTATATAAGAGGCGCACTCTCATCTATATTAGTCATAACCTAAACGAAAACCTAAGCATTCTTCACTCATTCTTCTAAATGGCAGCCATAACCTCTGTGTCTGATTTGAAACCGTTCAAGTCAATGTGGAAGATCCGCGTGAAGATCATCCATTTGTGGAATAGTTATTCCGCTGCTGGTGGCTTAACTATTGAGATGGTTCTAATCGACTCTAACGTAGGCATCATTTATTTTGCTTCAAATAAACTTTAGTATGCGCAATTTGTCATTATCTAATATTTTAATTTTTTATTTCAGGGTGTTAAGATTAATGCTACTGTGAAAAGATTCTGATCAATCGATCTTCATGGTGTTATGTAGTCTAATGGTACCTATCTATAAAATGGCAGATCTATTAAACGAGCTGGCGAGGAAATAAAAGGATGCATGGATTTTTCCAGTACAAGTGTCTATTAAACAAGACACTATGTACACCATTTATACAATTACTTCTCAGTAATTTTAAATTTGCAGGATCTCTTTATACGCATGTTTTAAAAATAGACAATATTTAATTAAAATTTTTGGTTCGGTAATAAATTATCTATGCTGGCTAAACCGGACTATTATGCTTCTGAGATTTTTACTTTGTATTGTTCCTTTTGTCATATGTCCTCTCATTGTTTCTGTTGTGTCTCAAGACCTAGACGCAATAATTTTGAAATAGAACAATTTAATATTTATTTATTTATTTTAAAGAGAGTTATTTAATATATATTATTTATATATTTATTTGAAATTGATATATTAAAATAGAAAATTGATAGTCTTTAACTAAAATTGATTATATAGTTAGATAGATCTAAAATAATATCCAGATAACCAGATCTGAATCTGATCCAAACTAAATATTTTGAATATCAAAAATTTATAAATCTTATTACATATTTATGTTAATTATTTACATATATTTATATATATTAGATATTCAAAAATATGAATATATCTAAAAATTATCAACGTAGTCACAAGTATCTATCTAAAAATAACCAAAAGTGTTCAAAATACTGAAAATATTTCTTT
>NW_026619133.1:0-9588 GCF_000801105.2 Raphanus sativus
AACCAAGCAACAGGAACTCACCATTAAAAAGGAAGAGACATTCATCTGATGATTGAATCCTCTTACAGCTTAACAATACAACCAAATGTCCTAGAGAGTACACTGGTTATATTAAGCAGCCTACACTATAACCAAAATCCTAGATAGTAACTGGTTATGTGTGGCAAAGATCTCTAGTTTGAATCTAATTCTTGAAGAGTAACACAACACTTTTAGTTTGTCACTTAAGAAGAATGGAATCAGAATCAGTAATCTAGAGCTTAAGAGAAGATAAAGAAGAGTTTAGAGTGAGTTTTACAAGTATTAGGCTGCCTTAAGAGAAAGAGAGTTAAGGCAGCCTCTAACCATAAACTCTAAACTCCTTACATTGTGAATATTGTTTAGACACAAGCAAGGGGAGAGAGAGCCACGAAATTAGACTGAAAGAAACTTGTAATTGATACTTGATTAATTTGTTACAAGAGTGGTGAGGCCTTTAAATAGGCAATCACTTACAATAAACAAAGATTAAATCAAGGGAAATATAACAAATAATTTTGTAGAAATGAGAACATGCCAAAGGAGATACAGCCAAGTTCTGGATGTGCAGGAAGAGTAGAAAGGGACAGGAGAGAGGTTGTCACAGCCTGCTTGAGTGAAAGTGACAGGCCAGCTGATTCTCCAAAGCAATCCATGTGACTTCTTCTTTTCAAATTGAAACCAGCCTCTCTGATTTAAATTCAAATGGGTTTCCTTGACTTCTAAGTGTTTCCCCACGTCCATATTAGCCTCAACAACTCCTTTCTTGCCTTGCAAGCTAAGTTAGGTCAAGAAGATAGCTTGTGGAGCAAGACTGCACAAAACAAAATCAAATTGGCTTTTCTTCTTGAACTCTCCTTTGATCATCAACCAGCTTCTTCTTCTGGTCATTCCTTTATTTATTTCAACACTCCCCCTCAAGCTTGACCATAGGAGATCCTTGGGCAAGCTTGGAACTGAGAGCACTTGCCTCATTAAAACCTAAGTGTGGAAAACCTCATGGGACAAAACCATCACTTAGGGAAAAAGAGTGCAACTACCCTCAGCCTAGGGATTGGCCAGTGAGTCTAAGGGATCTTAAGAAGATTTTCATGGACTCCTTAGACTCTGGATCATGGCCTTTCTTCAATGGAAATCAGGCACCAATGCCTTCCTTACTTCACACTCATCACACCTTTGAGCTTCTTCTTGTGGTCAGACCTTGTCTCCCCCTTTCTTTTGGCTTCTTGCCTTAATCATGGGTTGAGTCCAAGCCTGCCTTGTTCATGAGCTCAATAGGTACCTGATTCAAACAATGCACAAACACATGCATCAATTCTCAAGGGGCAAACCTATTCAATCATTAGCATAAGTATAGATTTAGGTACTTCCCTTGCATAAGTTTCTGAAGAATGGACATTGGCTTCTCCTATTAACACCCCTTCTCAAGCTTGACCTGAGAATGAGAGTATGTGGTCAAGCTTGGAAGATGAGAGCCAATGATGATAACCAATTCCTTGAGACCACAAGCTTCATCAACCAGGTAGCACACATGCTATGGGCTGATTCATAGCTTCCCAACTGAAGGTAACTGTTCCAACTTCATTTAGAAGCTGATCCATAGCTTCCCAACCAGAAGGTAACTGTTCTAACTCCATGCCTTGGGCTGATCCATAGCTTCCCAACTGAAGGTAACTGTTCTAACTCCATGTAGAAGCTGATCCATAGCTTCCCAACCAGAAGGTAACTGTTCTAACTCCAAGTTGTTGCTGTCCTTGTTGAATTGTTCTTGCAGTGGCTTCTAGACAGGCCATGGAAGCTCATTTACTGCCCCCCTCAAGCTTGAATCCGAGTATAGGGGAGGAGACAAGCTTGATATGAGCTTTTAAGCCTCCTGGTCTACTCACAAATTATTTCTCCATGGTCAGGAATATGCATCTTGTGCAGGCTCTGATCAACATGGGCAATCTGTCAAACCAACACTAAGACAAGCATCAGTAGACAACAAGAGACCAGAACATTGGTTTTCACCAAGTTTGATCTTTAAAACACAATTTAAATAAGCACAGCAGCAATGGACAGATATCTTTAAGATTCTGTCCTAGCAACACTCTCTAAACAATATTAAGCATTCAGGCAACAAGAGAATTTATTTTCCTAAGGGTAGAAGCAAGATAATTCTTTTAAGACATCTTAACTTCAACAGTTTAACAACCTTAGGCAGATCTAAACAAGAGATTGTGAGAATAAAAAATTAAGTAACCAGAGAATAAGTAGAGAGTAGAGAATGATGTAACCAGAGTATTAGTTGCCAGAGAATGGGAGAATGATGGAGAATAAGTAACCTGAGAATCAGAGAATAGAGAATAGAAAATAGAAAAATGCTCAAGAGTTCTAATGGACAGAGTTTTGCTCTGTTTTCTTGAGTTTTGCGGAAGCTTTAACAGCCAGGAGCAACCAATACTCCTCAAGAGTTTGGTGCTTTAGTAGCTGAAACAGAATGGACCATTGAACAATTAATTTATCCACTGATCTTAGACATTTGCCTCTGGAATAACTCATGAACTGATGTTTTCCAGGGCTTGCAACAAGAGAACCATCAGAATAACACACAAACAAGTGTTTTCTATGGCTCACACAACAAAGACACCAATGGATGAAAACAGTTTGTCCACTGGTCAAATATTTTTAAAACATTTTTCAAAATCAGATTACTCAAGAATCTGTTCAAAAACATTTTTCAGAATTCTTTTTTTTCTAAGTGATTTCAAGATACAAGAATAATCTTTTCTCCCTCCCTTAGGCTGGTAAGAACATATTTCAGTCTTTCATCCAAACCTTAAACAATGAAGAGATCAAGGGGAGAGTCATTGATTTCTTTTTTTAAAAAACATTTGAAGATTGTATCTTGAATTTTTGGAAAACATACTTTGTCTAAACTCTCTACTGCTCATGTTTTGAATTCTAGCCACATAGCTCATCAAAAACGATTTCAAAGTGAGAGAGAGAGAGCTTCAGATCAAAGTAGAACAGAGTGATTTCAGCCCAAGAGAGAAACTAGGCTCTGATACCATGTTGGAATTCATGAGTGTTTGTCTCATGTCAAGAGAGTATTCAGTTAACTTGTAACTGAATCCCCTTCAACCAAGCAACAGGAACTCACCATTAAAAGGAAGAGACAATCATCTGATGATTGAATCCTCTTACAGCTTAACAATACAACCAAATGTCCTAGAGAGTACACTGGTTATATGAAGCAGCCTACACTATAACCAAAATCCTAGAAAGTAAACTGGTTATGTGTGGCAAAGATCTCTAGTTTGAATCTAATTCTTGAAGAGTAACACAACACTTTTAGTTTGTTCACTTAAGAAGAATGAGAATCAGAATCAGTAATCTAGAGCTTAAGAGAAGATAAAGAAGAGTTTAGAGAGAGTTTTACAAGTATTAGGCTGCCTTAAGAGAAAGAGAGTTAAGGCAGCCTCTAAACCATAACTCTAAACTCCTTACATTGTGAATATTGTTTAGACACAAGCAAGGGAGAGAGAGCCACGAAATTAGACTGAAAGAAACTTGTATTGATACTTGATAATTTGTTACAAGAGTGGTGAGGCCTTTAAATAGGCAATCACTTACAATAAACAAAGATTAAATCAGGGAAATATAAACAAATAATTTTGTAGGAAATGAGAACATGCCAAAGGAGATACAGCCAAGTTCTGGATGTGCAGGAAGAGTAGAAAGGGACAGGAGAGAGGTTGTCACAGCCTGCTTTGTTGACATGAAGCAATAAATGGATGAGTATGCGCATGAGAATACAATCAGAAGCAAGAAGAAGTCTAGGGCGATCAGATGAAGCAAAGAATCACCTTGCCTTGAGATGCAAGTCTATCCGTACAAGTCTAACCTATCTTGGAGTGCAAGATATGAGAAGAGTCTGATTTAAATGAAGCAATGCACAAGGAAACCAAGTGTAATCGACAAAGGGAAGAAGGGAAGAGTTTAGTAGCAAGGTCACGGGTCTACTTAAGGATTCTGAGCTTCTCCCAACCGTTAGGAGCTGTCATTATCAGCCTGATCGATCTGCACATATCAGTCCAAGAGTAGATTAGTTTAGTATTTCTGTGGGATTCTTTGTTTACTATTTCCCTAGATATTTTTAGCTCTTTTGTCTCTCTTTATATACTCATGTATCACAAACCAAATCAAGTATGGAATATAATTTCCTCATTTCTTTTTACTCTTGCGCAACTCTCTCTCCCTCTCTCTCTCTCTCTCTCTCTCTCGGATCTTGCTCTTCTTTCTCTTTGATTCTCTATTCTCACAAGTATTACTCTCTTAATTCACACAATTTATCATGGTATCAGAGCATCAAAGCTCTTGAAACCTATTCTCACTTCCGCAAATTCTCTGTTTTAAGTTTTAAATCTTTGTTTCCAAACATTCTCTCTCCTGTTCTTGATTTGTTCTTGGCGGTTTGAAGAGAAATGGAAGACAACAACAACAACAACAAGCATCTCAACATACCTGTGACCTTAAAAGGGGTTAATTACCTCTTTTGGGCCAGGATGGTGAAGAGAGCTCTTGGTGGAAGAGGTTTATGGAAGTATGCTATAACAGAAGCAGCTCCAAAACAAACCATCCAAGGCAAAGATGGGAAAGAAGAGGAGGTGGTAGCTGATGAAGAAAAATGGAGTCAAGAAGACCTCATGGTGCTCTCAGCTCTCCTCAGCTCTCTTGAACCAGCAATAATGGAGTCTTACTCATACTGTGAGACTACCAAGCAGCTGTGGGATACTCTCTACAAGGTCTATGGAAATGTCTCCAACCTAACTAGAGTGTTTGAAGTAAAAAGAGCCATTGGCGCCCTCAACCAAGGAGATGGAGAGTTTCAACCTCACTTTGGCAAGTTCAGGTCTCTTTGGGCAGAGATGGAGATACTAAGGCCACACACAACTGATCCTACCACTCTCTTAACCAGGCGTGAAGAGGATAAAGTGTTTGGACTGCTGCTCACTCTCAGCCCATCTTATGGTAGCTTGATTAAGCACATCTTGAGATCTGACAAGCTCCCTGACCTGGATGAAGTATGTGCTCAAATCCAGAAGGAGGAAGGATCAGTGGGCTTATTTGGTAACAAAGGAGACCTAAACATGGCACACCAAGCTGAAGAAGCTGTGGCCAACAAGGCTTACAAGCAAGAGGAGAAGAAAGCCTTGATCTGTGACCATTGCAAGAAGAGAGGTCACCTAAAGGACAAGTGCTGGCTTCTCCATCCTCACTTGAAGCCAAACAAGTTCAGAGAGACTCGCCCCCAGCACCAGGATGCAAGAGCCAATCTCACAACTGAGGGAGCAGAGCCAACCACACCACACCCTATGGGAGCAAGCAGCAGTGGCGTGGGGAGTGCCATGACCTCTGCATCAGTGTATGCTACACCAAGGGCCAACCTAGATGAGATCATCACAAAGTCTGACTTAAGTGCTCTCATCAAGGCCTTAAAAGAATCTGGTATACCTAAAACTCTTGGTACTTCTCTTAGTGCATCTCACATTGTTGGTAGTTCTATGAGTGTTTTTAAAACTGCTAAACCTCTAATTATTGATTCTGGTGCCTCACACCATATGATTAGTGATTTAAGCTTGATTAAAAACATTGAACCTGCCTTAGGAAATGTGATGATAGCCAATGGAGATAAAATTCCAATAGAAGGAGTAGGTGATCTCAAACTGTTTGACAAAGTGTCTAAAGCTTTTTATATGCCCACATTTGCATCTAACTTGCTGTCGGTTAAAAGAGTGACTAATGATTTGAATTGTCAAGTTACTTTCAGGCCTAACAGTGTGTATTTTCAGGATATTGATTCTAGTAAGTTGCTTGGCAAAGGTGTTACCAAGGGAGACTTGTACTTGCTTGAGGACACAAGACCAGCTTCTGATTTATCTTGCTATTTTAATTCTGTTTCTGAATTCCCTAAAGATGTAATATGGCATGCTAGATTAGGACATCCTCATTCTCATGCTTTGAACATCCTGTTGCCTAGTATTTCTTTTAAAAGTGATTGTGAGGCTTGTATATTAGGAAAACATTGTAGAAATGTGTTTCCTAAATCAATGACCATCTATGATAATTGCTTTGATTTAATCCATTCTGATGTATGGACTGCCCCATGTGCATCTAGAGAACAGCATAAGTACTTTGTGACTTTTATAGATGAAAAGTCTAAGTATACTTGGATCACTCTGCTGCAATCAAAAGATAGGGTGCTAGAAGCCTTTAAAAATTTTCAGAATTATGTCACTAACCATTTCAATGTCAAGATTAAAATTCTTAGATCAGATAATGGTGGTGAATACACTAGCACAGCCTTCAAACAACACTTAGCTTCTCACGGAATCATACATCAAACCAGTTGTCCTTACACACCTCAACAAAATGGTGTGGCAGAAAGAAAGAATAGACACTTGATGGAAGTGGCCAGGAGCATGATGTTTCACTCCAATGTGCCTAAGAGGTTTTGGGGAGATGCAGTGGTTACTGCTGCCTATCTTATCAACCGCACGCCAACAAGAGTTCTTCACAATGCCACTCCATATGAGGTATTGAACAAAACTAAATCATCCATAGATCACTTGCGTGTGTTTGGGTGTGTGTGTTTTGTTTTGATTCCAGGAGAGCTTAGAAACAAGCTGGAGGCCAAGAGTAGAAAGGCAATGTTCATTGGGTATTCAACTCACCAGAAGGGTTACAAATGTTATGTACCAGAGACTAGAAGAGTTCTGGTATCAAGGGATGTTAAGTTCATGGAATCAACAGGCTACTATGATGAGAAGAGTTGGGATGAACTCAAGGATCTTTCTCAATCAGCCACTGATAGAGCTAACAACCTGAGGATCATTATGGAGAGACTTGGTATCAGTCTACCAAAGGAACCAGAAAAGGTCAGGGAGACCTCCACTCGGGCTGCTGAAGAAGTAGTAGAAGAAGTTGGAGTATCTCATCCTGATCATGAAGGGGGCCATGGAGATGATCAATCTGCGCAAGCTCAGCCTGAAGAGAACTCAGGAGAATCTCATGATCAAGATGAGATGGGATCACAACCACAAGCAGCCACTGAAACTCATGAGGAACCAAGTGACAACAATCAAGCTGATCAGATACAACCCTTGAGAAGGAGTACAAGGAACAGGAGACCAGCCTCAGATTGGATCAACACAAGGGTTTACTTCAATGCCAAAGCCGTGGCACATCCCATTAGTGCAGTATGCTCACTAGCTCACTATCCAGCAGAGCATCAAGCTTTCATCACTGAATTGGATCAAGAATGGATCCCAAAGACATATGAGGAAGCTATGCAAGATGAGGAGTGGGGAGCATCTGTTGGAGAAGAGATGGGAGCTATGGAAAAGAATGAAACATACTTTGAAAGTGAGCTTCCCAAAGGGAAGAAAGCAGTGACAAGCCGGCTTCTCTTCACAATCAAGTATGGAGCCAATGGAAAGCCAGAGAGGAAGAAAACCAGACTGGTGGCAAGAGGCTACACTCAAGTTTATGGTGAAGATTACTTGGATACATTTGCACCAGTGGCAAAACTGCACACCATAAGAATTCTACTCTCACTTGCGGTCAACTTGGAGTGGGACTTGTGGCAAATGGATGTGAAGAATGCATTTCTTCAAGGAGAGTTAGATGATGAAGTATACATGAGACCTCCTCCTGGCCTTGAAGACATGGTGAAACCAGGAAATGTGCTTAGACTCAGGAAGGCCATCTACGGATTGAAACAATCTCCAAGAGCATGGTACCACAAGCTAAGCTCAACATTAAATGGAAGAGGCTTTGTGAAGTCTCAAGCAGACCATTCTCTCTTCACTCTCACCAGCAAGGAAGGTATCATAGTCATACTGGTATATGTTGATGACATAATCATCACTGGTAGCAACAAGGAAGGTATCATCTCAACTAAATCTTTTCTCAAATCTACTTTTGATATTAAGGATTTGGGAGAGTTAAAGTACTTCCTAGGGATTGAATTTTGCCGCTCTAAAGAGGGGCTGTTCATATCTCAAAGGAAGTACACACTTGATATCTTGAATGAGGCAGGAACCATTGGAAGTAGACAGGCCAAAACACCATTGGAAGAAGGCTACAAGGTGCTGCGAGAGGGGGAGTATGAAGCTACTCCATTTCAAGATGTCAAGAGTATAGAAGAATGGTGGGCAAGCTCATCTATTTGACCATTACCAGACCAGATGTGTGCTTTGCTGTTAACCAAGTGAGTCAACACATGGGAGCTCCTAAGGTGCATCATTGGAACATGGTAGAGAGGATCTTGAGATACTTAAGAGAGGCGCCAGGTCAAGGAGTTTGGATGGCGTGTAACAAGAGCACTGAAGTTGTGGGGTATTGTGATGCTGATTGGGCTGGAGACAGAGTAGATAGAAGATCAACCACAGGTTATTGTACATTCATTGGAGGGAATCTGGTCACATGGAAGAGCAAGAAGCAAAAGGTGGTATCTTGCTCAAGTGCTGAAGCAGAATATAGAGCAATGAGGAAACTTACCAGTGAGCTGATATGGATCAAAGGTCTACTCAAGGACTTGGGCATTGAGATCAGTACACCAATGACCATGCATTGTGACAACCAAGCAGCAATACACATAGCAAGCAACTCAGTCTTCCATGAGAGGACTAAGCATATAGAAGTGGACTGCCACAAAGTAAGGCAAGCAGTGGAGCAGCTAGTGATACTTCCATGCTATACTAGGAGTGAGGATCAACTAGCTGACATCTTCACCAAGGCAGCAAGCAGCAAGGTTTGTGAGTTCATTCATCCTAAGCTTGGACTCATAGACCTCACTTGTCACTGATCCCCTTGCCTTGAAGTGTTCTACTCTTTTTCCTTTGCTTGGTTTTTATCCCAAGTGGTTTTTCCAAGTAAAGGTTTTAATGAGGGAATGCTTCATGGTTTCCAAGCTTGATCAATCCATATGTTCAAGCTTGAGGGGGAGTGTTGACATGAAGCAATAAATGGATGAGTATGCGCATGAGAATACAATCAGAAGCAAGAAGAAGTCTAGGGCGATCAGATGAAGCAAAGAATCAACTTGCCTTGAGATGCAAGTCTATCCGTACAAGTCTAACCTATCTTGGAGTGCAAGATATGAGAAGAGTCTGATTTAAATGAAGCAATGCACAAGGAAACCAAGTGTAATCGACAAAGGGAAGAAGGGAAGAGTTTAGTAGCAAGGTCACGGGTCTACTTAAGGATTCTGAGCTTCTCCCAACCGTTAGGAGCTGTCATTATCAGCCTGATCGATCTGCACATATCAGTCCAAGAGTAGATTAGTTTAGTATTTCTGTGGGATTCTTTGTTTACTATTTCCCTAGATATTTTTAGCTCTTTTGTCTCTCTTTATATACTCATGTATCACAAACCAAATCAAGTATGGAATATAATTTCCTCATTTCTTTTTACTCTTGCGCAACTCTCCTCTCTCTCTCTCTCTCTCTCTCTCTCTCTCTCTCTCTCCTCGGATCTTGCTCTTCTTCTCTTTGATTCTCTTATTCTCACAAGTATTACTCTCTT
>NW_026619134.1:0-9587 GCF_000801105.2 Raphanus sativus
TTATTAGTGAAATTTTTCATCGTAAAATATTCCGCGCTTCCAAAGCGCGGATCAAGATCTAGTAAACTGTGTTAAATTACATTAACCTATCTTTGTATAGAAGCATTGGGTTAAACATTATATAAGGGATGTTTTCTAAGTATATAAATTTTTAATATTTAGAAGATATTATAGATTTTAAAGATTTTGAATATATTGTAATTACTTGGAGAACTGTCGTAACATTCAATATGCTACATTTACCAAGTGAGAGTTAATATGTATCTTTGAAAATGATAAACATATCCAATCATTCACCTAATTATTGAGAACCAAAATTAATTTTACATTTTATAGGACAATGTGTTATTTTGTTTCCTATCTTACTCAAAAAAAATAATGCTACGTACATTGTACACTAATTACTAAGGAAAATTTTACTAAAACAAACCATATCTTCCTCATAAATATAATCTCGGATGGTTTGATGAAAGCCATTAGTACACCTGTTCGACCATGCCGGGAACGTATGACTCGTTCTCGGCCTTGTTGATATCAACATAAGAAAAAAAGAGGAGGCAAAATGTCGTATTTATACCTCCATGTTTTTTAGGTGCAACCAGTAGCGAAACCACATATTCTACATGTGGGGCACATGCCCCTGAATAACTTTTCAAAATTACATGTAAAGTCCTTAATAACTTTAATTTTTTTCGACAACAATGAGTTACTCTAACGTGATTCCACCGGTTCAAATAGCCAAACCGGAGATACCAAATCGACATATAACTAATAACTTTAGTTATACCCCTTTAATTTTAGAAATTTCATTCCTAATTATTTGAACAAATTAAATCATGCCCTCATAACACTTTTCTCTTGCTCCCCCCCTGGGTGTAACACTGATCGTAGCTGACTATTTCTGTATTTGCTATGCAAAGCAACAAGAATAATGATGACTCAGCTGCAACAGCTTTCTAAGTCTATTGAGGGTGTAAGATAATGATGTCTAGCATGAAGTCACCAAATCTCTGAGGAAAAAAAACAGCTTTAACTTTAATAAATGTGCATTAAATGATAAAAATAAGAGCATAAAAGAGAAACATTTTTATAGGTATAACTCTCAAGATAGTTTTAACCGTATGGACCCACTTTTTTGTTAAAACATTTTCCTCTCTCCTCTTATGCAAAAGACAACTCTTAAGCTTTTTGCGGGTCCCACCTCTCTATTCTTCTCTGTGATTAGTTATATTTCTTTTTTTTTTTTTAATCGGATAAAAAAGAAAAAAAAAGTTTAAGAGTCATTTTTAGAGTTATTATACCTATAAAGATGACACAACTAGTTCTTAAGCTCTTAGATAAATTTTTTATTGTTTTCTCTTTTCAACTTTCATCATATATTTCCCGTAATTTCTTTTCCGTCTAATTTTCATTATCATTCATAGCTTAGGAAAGATACAAGATCGAAACATTAGAGCCGGCAGAACACGAAACCATCCCCGGAAACTAAACCCCAACAGGAATAACAGGGAGCAAGAACCCAAACACCCGGGCTATATACCAACATCAAATATAAAAACGAGTTTTAATACTTCTTCAAATAACCCAAAACCACACACTCATAAGATACAAAGAACACTGACTTAAAAAGGTGAACTTGCAATGAACTAAGCATAAAAATACGCAACGTAGAAGACTTCTTCGTGTAGAGCAGAGACCTCAGGTGAACAAGAACACCCGAACCACAATGATCTCATCTGAACCACAAGTTCACGATGACAACCAACGAACCACTACGCCTATACCAAGGCAGAAACCAAGAAACAGCAATCAAGGAATACTTAACTCATACGCACTTTCATCTAGAACCTTCGCACCTCAGCCTCATTATATTGCTTCACAAAAGGAAGCTACCGAGGGAAAAGAGAGCAAAAAGAGACCAGGGAGATCACTTATCACAAGGGCGAGAGGAGGGCCACTTCGAAACTAGGAGATGAAAAGGTAACCTTGAACCAACTTCATCACACCGACAGAACCATCACACGTCACTATTAGAAAAAAGCATTAGACCGACACATTTCACTTTTTTCGTTGCAAATAGACACTAGAGTTCTTAAATCATGTTTAAATTAGAAAAAAATGAGAGGTTGGGTATATTTGCAATGTTGTACACATGCAATTTATTTTTGAAATTTGGCAACAAACAAAACTAGGAAAACTTTTAATCAAATATATAAAATTCAGTTAGCATTTTTGGGCAGAAAAGTATACATTAAAACGTTACGTAGGCAGATCAGTCAGAAATAGACACTAGAGTTCTTAATCAATAATATTAAATTAGAAACATGTCCAATTAATAGAGGTTCAGTCCAACAAAAAAAATGGCAATCTAAATAAACTGCAGAAAGTATAATGTATACTAGGATGAGATCCGCGCCTTGCGCGGAGTGAAATTTTTTTAAAGCTTAATATGTAATATTTCTTAATATATATAGTGTGGTAGTGTGTAACAATAAGGAAAAAAAAGACAATGACATAATTTTATATTAATTATAAAGTATGGAATTAAACTGGATTTTAAAATATTAAATTTAAAAATATTTAAAGGGATTTTTGAATTTTGAAATAAACTTTTTAAAATGTTTGAAAAGAAAACTGATAGAAGGTTTAAATAATAAATAGAGTTTTTTGAATTATTATTATTATTATTTATTTGAACTTATATTTAGAATATATGTATAATTATCATTTAAATTTTTAATAAAGATGAAATGAGAAATAAAACTCTGAAAAGATGATATCTTTGAAGTTGTCCATGTCTTGTATTTATATAAGGACTGAAGTTTAGCCGTCTTTAAATGATAATTGCATATGGAATATATCAACTAAACACTAATTGACCGTCACCGATTGAAGGCCTTAAAAGTTAGACAAAAATTTAGGTAACTAAAACTTCACAAATACAAATGTTAGGTCAATCAATTGATATGCAATTAAGGATATGGAATGTCACATTCATTTAAAAAAACTAATCTAATAACGTATAATACTAATACCATATTAATGTTAACGCTAATTGGTATAATATACACATAACTGGCATCTTCTATCTTTACTTGCCTTATTTTTAAAATTAAGAAATAAATTTAGAACTAAATTAGTGTAGAGACCAAGAGGACATTCAACTTTCCTTTATTGTGTATCTGTAATTGAGAACATAATTTGGAAGGTCAAAAGGATGACATCCATGATTACGGATTTCTTGCCATAATCCCATATTATTTTGAATATATCACTTTAAAATATGTACCAATAAAAAATATGAGCATTTCTTTTTTTTTTTTGAAATACATACCAAGCAAAAAAATATGACTCTTTGTAATTACTTTTAGTTAAAAAGAAATAAAAAAGATCGAATCATGTGTCGAATACGTACAAAAATAAATAAATAATTTAGAAACCAAATATTGCTATTGTAACACACAAATATTCAAAATACATGTGTAATACCCCGATTTTCTAAAATAATATAATAAATAAAAATCTCATAAAAGTCTTCATTTATTACTTCTCAAAAGTCAAACTCAACACTATAATCCAATAATAGCATAAATAAAATAAATCCCGGAAAATATAGATAAAAGCATAAAACCGAAGTATAAAAATAAGAAATAAAACTCCCAAAGCACCAATCCAAAAGCAATCACTCCTGCTGATCAGCCTCACCTGAAAGGGGAAATAAAGGAGGAATGAGCAACAGGGGAGTCACTCAGTGAGGCATGGGATACTAATCCGCAAACCACTGACTTGAGTACATAGAACTCCCGCTATGGAAGTCTAGCTCTAACATGAACACACACGATGCCTAAAGCATCACACAAACACAAACAATGCGATGATAGCACACAGCTAATCCATACACCCCGCATTTCCTCATAAGGATATAATACATACTCTGCGTCGCTAGTACAGTATGTCTCTGCACCCCCGCACACCATAATCTGCGTAGATATGCAAACGTCTCTGCACCCCGCCCACACACAAATCTTCGTCGCTAGCTCAGACGTCTCTGGGCCCCCGCACACCATATCTGCGTCGCTAGCTCAGGCATCCCCGAACCCCCGCACACCACATCTGGTCGATAGCTCAGACATCTCTGAACCCGCACAACACATAGTCCCTACTATATAACTATGTACATACATATATATATCTCAACATTTATCATCAATCATCCAAACAATAGTTGAATCCTCTAGACCCCTAATTCCGGTTTACAAAGAATAAACTATCTATCAATCACGACTCAAACAGACTCAATTCATGTTTCGAAATCTAAACTACGATAGAAGAATTCTATACTGGTACGGAGTTTACGGGATAGATCCTCACCTTAGCAATGTGGAAAAGTAGTAACTGTGAAATCCAACTGCTCAAACAGGCTCCAAATCTGAAATCAGGACGAAAAATCGAGTCAGAACGCCCTTCGAACGGTTAAAAACGGATAACCGGGATCTGGTCAAAAAGTCAACCCGCTGGTCAAAGGGTCAACCCGGTCAACTCTGACCCAAGCCGGTCAACCCTTGACCAAATTGAAATCGAATTAGACCAATCGGTTTTCCTTAACCGGATTCGATTTCAATTAAACCAGATTCCAATCGATTGCCAACCGGTTTAATATTAACCAAAATCAATTTCCAATAACCAATCGAATTAATTAAACCAGAATTCAATTATGGCAAACCGAAATCAACCAACCGGTTTGACCAGTCACCGAGTTGACTCGCTGAGTCAACACGGCCGAGTCGCCGAGTCAACCGGCGAGTCACCGGCGACCGGTCACCGGCGGCGACCAAACACGGCGGTGGCTTACCGGAAAATCACGGCGGCGGCGGAGGCGCGGCGGCGATGCGGCGGCGGACTCCCGGCGGCGAACGGACGGTGGTCGGCTGCGGTGGCTCCGGCGAACGTCCGGCGGATGCGGCGGCGCGGGATCGTCACTCGCGATCTTCTCCCTGCGCGTGTGGGCGCGTCGCGGCGGCTCTCCGGCTGATTTTCGGGCTCCGGACTCCTCTCAACGTCACGAACACGGTGGTGGTCTTGGATTTGCAAAATACCACACGGTTAGAGAGATACGATCGATTTATGAAACGGCCGAAAATAAAACTAAGGGGTGTGGCGGTTTCCGGGTTACCTTGGGCGGTTACTGGCGGTTCACTAAGCAATCTCGACGGTGACGGCTGAGATCGTGGCTGGTCGGACTCAGATCTACTCGACGGCTCAAAAACTGCAGAGATTCGACGCCTTAGACTTTTCTGAATGAAATAATGAGGCAACCACTCTTTAAATAGTGTCTTACCTAGGGTTTCCTGCGATGGGCCTGGATCTTGATGTGTCAAATTTACTGGGCCTGGAAATGGGTTTTACAACATGACTATGCAATATCAAAGTCATAATCAAAGCGCAAATATAAATTTCAATCATCAAATATATTAATGTGAAACACATATATCAATATATAAATATGGAGGAATAAATTTGCAGGTTTATAAATTTAAAAATTAATTAGAATACAGTGAAATATTTTTTTTCTATCATAACATATATACATTTTCTTTTTGTTTCAACTAACTTCAAATATTATTCTGCAAATTCCAAACCAAATGGTGATACCGGTATATCTTAGATTTTGTTAGCAATCTCATATTTTAGACCAACAAATAAAAGTATGTTAAAAATAAGTAGATGTTAAATAACGTATGAAATATGATGTGTGCCAGTACACGTTAGTGGTATATAATTATTTTATATACATATTTTTAAGGAACACTATGTTATTATACATTTAAGACAGTCCAATGGCATTCTCTGTAAATAGCTTAGATGGATGTGGGTATTTTCAAAAATGGTCTGAAAAGCTCTGTTAGTGCGACACGTCAGCGTAATGGCACTCATGTAAATAAGATACCATTTTAAGGTTACTCTGATATTTTGCTTCTCTTTTAATAATAAGGGGATTATAACTGCAACTAAAGGAAACTGCATATAACTTAATATATAGTCAACTTTCCATAACCTCCTATTTTTAAAGGCAACTAAATATAGCAACAAATATGTACGAAAATATATTTAATTATTTATCATTTCAGAACGTTACAACCAATATTATTTATCATCCGAGAGATTCATGTATTTAATTATTTATCACCCCAAAACACTACAACCAGTTCTTATACTTATAATATTTAGTTCTTTGGTTCATATTTTTGGTTTTATAATTGACTTATTCTTGGGTTGACTCCTATATCAATAGTGTTTGAGTATTTGATATTTGATATTTTTTAAAAAAGGAAACATAATAAATATTCAAATTAGATTAAAAATAAAAAATTATTAATATATAAAAATAGTAATAGTTACAAAAAATAAAATAAATTAATATTATTAAGCCTTCAGTAAAATACTAAAACCCTATACCCTAAAATCTTAAAACCTATACCCTAAATCCTAAACCCAAAAATTTTAGGTTAACCCTAAGCCTTTTGATAAATCATAAACCCTAAATCATAATATTAAAAAATAAATCAAAAAACACTAAACCCTAAATTCTAATTCACTAAACTCTAAACCCTTGGATAAACCCCGAATCCTTGGATAATTCATGAACATGTAGGTTCACCGACCAATATATAAAGTTTGAGTTTATGATTTATCCAAGAGTTCAGGGTTTACCCAAAGGTTTAGGTTTAGTGATTAGGATTTAGGGTTAGTGTTATTATGATTTAGTTTCTAATATAGTGATTTAGGGTTTAGGATTTATCAAAAGGCTTAGGTTTATCTAAAATTTTTGGGTTTAGGATTACCCTAGGATTTTAGGGTTTAGGATTTAGGGTATAGGGTTTAGTATTTTACTAAAAGCTTAATAATATTAAGTTATTATTTTTTGTAACTATTACTATTTTTTATGTATTTATATTTTTTTTTTATTTTAAAAATATAATATAGTTTTGGAAATTAAATTTTGTTTCCTTTTTAAAAGATATCAAATATCAAATACTCAAACATTATTGGTTGATGAACCTAAGAGGTTCACCCTAGGATGAACCTAATAATAAATCTGTATAATTAACCTATCAAATATATAAGATAACATTAGCTTTAATGTTTTTTTTGTTTTTTACAAGAAACGACCAAATTTAAAATTGAGAAAAACATATATAACTTAAGTAAATTTAAAAAATTCTGTTAATATAATAATGTCACAATTAAAATCATTATATATTATTTATAGAAATAAATATGTAAAGTTAGTTCGTATTTATAATATTTAATTTATAGTATAATCAGGTAATGATTTATGTTTTCATGATTGTGATTTTTACGGGTTATTAAAAAAATATACACTACAACAACATAACTTATGTATCGCCCACAAATGAGATTTATTCAAGAGAAATTTGTAAAAAATACATCTATGTAAGATTATATTTTTGAAAATTACACCATAATTAATTTATTTTTGAAAACTACACTTCGGTATATGTAAATTGACCAAATTATCCAAAATATTTAAAATAACACTATTAACAACTATGTTTTTCAAATTTCAGAAAACACATGCATTAATTCTCTTAAATTTCTTTATCTCGATTTTTAATTTGCTTATGTAATGATTATAAAAATATCAATTGGGTTCTCTCATGGTTTTATAATTAGATTTACCTTTTCTAGTTATGTGTTTTTTTTGTAACTGGTATGTTTGTTGTTTTGTCCTGAAGATCTGCTTTTGTGTTTTTAAGAAATGCTTAAGCAAAGAGAAAGCGAGTACTTGTATTAGAGAAGGAGACATGTAATGATATATATAATGTTCCTTTCCAGAAACTACACGTCCGAATGGTTTGCCTTAGCTGAAGAGCATATTACTGAAATGCTCTGTCTTTTCAACGTCAGACAGATCTTTATACATATATAGTTCAGATTTTTTACATATTAGGCAATTATGAGAAGCTGAGAAAGCTTCTTTTGGATTCTAAGAGTGGTGTTTGAAGGTTAAATTTTTTCTTGCGTAGACATGGATGGAAAGAGTTGAATGGGAAGATGAATTCACTAAAGCCGTTTTTACATCAGTTAAGCACTTAAACATGCTTTTGGTATCGTTCACATGGCATGGTCCCTTAGAAGGCTTGAAGTTTTTTTTTTTGTGAAAAGAAGGCTTGAAGTTAATCATGGTGCTGTTGGCTTTTTCTCTCTTGCAGATGAAAATATAGAAGTTAATCATTATGCCTGAAAAAAAAAAAAAAAAAAAAAAAAAAACATGAGCTACAATGCCAGGCATTGTAGCTCATGTTTTTGTTATAGTAGTTCTTCTCTCGACCTTGGTTCTTAACTTCTCTTATGTATAAATAGAAAGACAGAGCAAAAATTTCATCTGACAACAAGTTTCAGAATTTAATTTGATAGATGCATTTTGAATATTCTTGTTACTTTTTTTTTAATTGAATTGCGCTAAGCGCCACCACGAAGATTATGCATGGATTCGTGTAGTATAATAGTACATGAGTGTTCAAGGGTTCAAGGGAATCCATGGAAAACCTCTAATACAAGATAGTTCTAAAAGGAGATGACGGTATTTTTTTTGTCAATGTCACCTTCATACACGTTCAGGTAAACAATATTAACATGTTTTTTCTCTTTTTTTGACACCGTCTCTTTATTAACATATATCTAACTTAGAGAAAAATGTCTTTTAACAGTTAATAAAGTGTAGTTTTCAAAAACTGAAAAATTAATGCAGTTTTCAAAATTTAAACTATAAACAGAGTATTTTTCAAATTGTCCCTTTATTCAACCATACATTAATTTATTAAATATTTTACATAGATATTAAGTTTATAATAAACAAAGTACATGATTAAAATATAGTTTAACAGGGTTAACTGGACTTTTAGTAGAAATAAATATTCATATAAATTCATTTAATTTAACGGTTTTTAAATAGATTATTTTGATAAAATATATTTATCAAATGTGATTTTACGAAAACCATATTAACCCATATATATTAAAAATTAATTTTTAGAGAAACTTAACTAGACTATGATCCGCTCTTTAAAGGCGGATATATTTTTGTTTTATATTTTTTTTAGAAATTTAATTTTCTATAGTTGTATTATGTAGAGTGATATATACATTTGTATTATTTAAGAGTGATTATATACATTTTTTTATCTTTAAATAAAGGAAAATAATGGTTAAACTAAATTTATATCAATATGTCATGTTTCAAATTTAATAGAATAGATTTTCTAAAATGCATATTTCACACGTGTATAGTTATGCAATTTTGATATAATTAATATAGTTATCAAAAATTATATTAAATTAAATTATTATTAAACACAAATATGATTTAAAAGAACACAACTATGATTACAAAAGAACACAAATATAAAAATTAAAATTCTCCAAAAAAGTTAAAAAAAAAATATATACCCGCTCTTTTAAAGGACAAATCAAAATATAGTTTATTCTATTAAAATAAGAACATAACCTATTAATAAATTAGTATGTTCAACTATGTATTTTATTTATTTAAGGGATTATTTTAT
>NW_026619135.1:0-9586 GCF_000801105.2 Raphanus sativus
ATGATCAAGAATGACACTTGGTATGAAAGCACATTGCCAAAAGGAAAGAGAGCAGTATCTTGTAAGTGGATCTTTACCATCAAGTACCTTCCTAATGGGAAGATAGACAGGAGAAAGACAAGACTTGTAGCTAGAGGATTCACTCAGACCTATGGAGAAGACTACATTGATACCTTTGCACCTGTTGCCAAACTTCACACCATTCGGGTAGTACTATCCTTGGCAGTGAACCAAGAGTGAGATCTTTGGCAAATGGATGTAAAGAATGCCTTCTTACAAGGGGAACTAGAGGATGAAGTCTACATGTTACCTCCTCCTGGTCTTGAGGGAATGGTGAAGCCAGGCAATGTCTTGAGACTAAAGAAAGCTATCTATGGGTTGAAGCAGTCTCCTAGAGCATGGTACAACAAGTTGAGTACCACTCTGAATGGAAGAGGGTTCAGGAAGTGCGAACTAGATCACACTCTGTTCACACTTACTACCAAGTCAGGTATCATCTGTCTATTGGTCTATGTAGATGACATTATCATTACTGGTTCTGATAAGGCAGGTATACAAGAGACTAAAGACTTTTTAAAGTCTGTATTTGAGATAAAAGATTTAGGAGAAATGAAGTACTTCCTTGGTATTGAGCTATGTAGAGCTAAGGAAGGATTATTCATTTCCCAAAGAAAATATACACTTGATCTATTGAGAGATGCAGGTGTACTTGGAGGCAAAACCGCAAGGATGCCAATGGAGGATGGCTATAAAGTCCCACGTGAGGGGGAGAGTGAAGACAGCAAGCCCTTCCATGATCCAAAGCTTTACAGAAAGCTAGTGGGTAAGCTGATTTACCTCACCATTACTAGACCTGATATTTGTTTTGCTGTGAACCAGGTAAGTCAACATATGCAACTACCTAAGGAGCATCATTGGAGAATGGTGGAAAGGGTTCTGATGTATCTAAATGGTACATCTGGTCAAGGAGTATGGATGGGGTGCAATGGAAACACTGAGGTTGTAGGCTATTGTGATGCGGATTGGGCAGGAGACAGAGTAGATAGAAGATCTACAACTGGTTATTGCACATTCATTGGTGGGAACTTAGTCACATGGAAGAGCAAGAAGCAGAAGGTGGTCTCATGCTCAAGTGCTGAGGCTGAGTATAGGGCTATGCTGAAGCTCACCAACGAGTTGATTTGGATCAAAGAGATCCTGAAACACTTGGAGATTGAGCAAGCTACACCAATGACCATGCATTGTGACAATCAAGCAGCAATACACATAGCTACCAACTCAGTGTTCCATGAGAGGACAAAGCACATTGAAGTGGATTGCCACAAGGTCAGGCAGATGATAGTCTTGGGAGTGATCTTGCCATGCTACACTAGAAGTGAAGACCAGTTAGCAGACATCTTCACCAAGGCTGCGAGACAGAAGACAATGGAATCCATCCATATCAGGTTGGGTCTCATTGATCTCTCATCAACCAGCTAGTCCCCTGATCATGAGATCTTTACTCTTTTTCCCTCATCAAAGTTTTGTCCCACTAGGTTTTCTTTGATGAGGTTTTTAATGAGGAAGATCTCATGGTCCTTCCAAGCTTAACTTGTTCCACATGGTTAAGCTTGAGGGGGAGTGTTGAAAGGATGAGAGATTGAGGTTAATATTGAGAAGAGACTTGGATACTTATGAGAAGAAGATGTGATAGCAAAGAGATGAGAAAGTAAATATAAAAGTTACTGTGGTAACTTTTTAGTTACTGTGGTAACTTTATATTACTGAGGTAACTTGGTAACAAGACCAAAGTTACTATGCTAAGGTTACTATGCTGTGGGAAGCTTGCAAGAGTTAATCAGACCGTTGGAGAAGGGAAGAAGCTGCGCAAGTCAGGCTGGAACAGCCTGGATGGATAAGGTTCTTCCCATAAGCATGTGGAGCTTCTCATTAGTTTAGTTCAAACTAAAGCAACCTTATCCTTTGACTACACATGCTTAGAATAGTAAATCTGTGTCTTAGCTTCTCATTTATATTGTAAACTCTGTCTCATTAATCAATAACACGATTTGCAACTCTCTCTCTCTAGTTTACAATGTTCTTCATGTTCTTCATAAACCTTTACCCTTAAACTCATCTCGATTCACTCTATCTACTCAATACTACTAAAAAATATCAGATCTAAAGAAGGGCTATTCTTAAACCAAAGGAAGTACACACTTGATATGTTGAGTGAGGCAGGTGATCTAGGAAGAAAGATAGCAAAGACTCCACTAGAAGATGGGTACAAGGTACTGCGTAAGGGGGAGTTTGAGGACAAACCATTTGAAGATGTGAAGAGGTACAGGAGGATGGTTGGAAAGCTCATCTATCTGACCATCACAAGGCCAGACATCTGTTTTGCTGTGAACCAAGTGAGCCAACAGATGCAAGCGCCAAAGATCCATCATTGGAACATGGTTGAGAGGATCCTAAGATATCTAAGATTGGCGCCAGGACAAGGAATCTGGATGGGATGCAACAAGAGCATTGAGATAGTTGGATATTGTGATGCTGATTGGGCAGGAGACAGAGTTGATAGGAGATCAACTACTGGATATTGCACATTCATTGGAGGCAACTTGGTGACTTGGAAAAGCAAGAAGCAAAAGGTGGTGTCTTGCTCTAGTGCTGAAGCAGAATATAGAGCTATGAGGAAGCTCACAAGCGAGTTGATTTGGATCAAGGGATTGCTCAAAGACTTGGGAATTGAAGCTACAACTCCAATCACTATGCACTGTGATAACCAGGCGGCTATATACATTGCTAGCAACTCAGTGTTCCATGAAAGAACCAAACACATTGAGGTGGATTGCCATAAGGTGAGGCAAGCTGTTGAGCAGAAGGTCATACTCCCATGTTACACCAGAAGTGAAGACCAGCTAGCTGATATCTTCACCAAGGCTGCAAGTTCTAAGGTCTGCGAGTTCATTCATTCAAAGCTTGGACTTGTGGATCTTTCATCTCAGTGATCCCCTTCCATGAAGTGTTCTACTCTTTCCTTGATATATTTTTGTCCCACTGGGTTTTGCATATCAAGGTTTTAATGAGGGAATGCTTCATGGTTTCCAAGCTTGACTTGTTCCACATGGTCAAGCTTGAGGGGGAGTGTTGAGATGAAGCAATAAAGAGCAAGAAAGGATTGATTGTGGTCTGTGCTGAGATAAAGTAGTAAAGGCTAAGAAGAAGAAGAAACAAGGAGAAGAGGGAAGCGTGTACACCAAGATCAGATAAGAATCCAAGTTACCTTGAGAGACAAGTCTATCCGTACAAATACCTAACCTCACTTGGAAGGCAAGCAACCTAAGTGGCTTGCACATATGATCTCGCCAGTAGTATATGGAAGCAAGGCAATCAGAATAACTCAACCAGATGTGTGCAACTTGTTGGAGCCGTTGGAGAGGAGTCAAAGGAGAGTCACATGTTTGGTTAAGAAGACTGTGCTATCACTTTCAGATCAGGCAGGACCACATTCTTGTCTTGTTACAGCAGTTTATTATATTGTTTCTCACACAAATATTTTCTGGATGTATGGTCTTTAAATACCTTGTAACCTTGCACAATATCAATTAAGGAAATTGTTTCTCTCCTTCTCTCTCTCTCTAAATTCGTCACACTCACTCTCTCTCTCTTGTTCTTCATTGTTCTTCTTTTCTCCAGCAATATTTCTCTCTTTGATTCTCGGATTTCTATCATTTCTCATTTCTCACAATGAGTAGTAAGCTCCACATCTCCTTGAGCTAAAGTGTTGATGGTTCTCTTTACCTCAAAGACTCGGCTAAGGTTGGAGATGTTTCCAAAAGTCTTTTGGAGAGTCTCCCACAAGTGCTTAGGAGTCTCACAGTAGCTGTAGCTCTCTAGGATAGGAACCTCAAGGGATGCTTGAAGAATCGCCAACACCATGAGATCCTTGAATCCATTTCTTAGCTGCAGCAACCGCCAGCTCTTCAGCATCTTCATCTTCTTTGGTTTCCTTGGTCACTGGTTCTGGACCATCATCAGTGATGTGGTTCCAAAGCCCTAACCTCCCCACAGCAGTCTTCACAAGCCGAGACCACAACAAGTAGTTTCCACCTCGTTTCAACTGAACCGGAACTGTAACTAGCTTCCCACCTTCCATCTTCTCTTGTTCAGACTCGCCACACCACAAAGCTTCAATCTTGGACAGTATGTAAACTCCACAAGCTCCAACAACTCAAGAACAAAGTATCTCAAGCAACAAGAACTGGTAGAATCAAGAACAAACCGCAAGAACACAAAGAACACTTCAAAGAGTAGCAAGAACACAAGAGTGAATTGGATGAGATCTCTTAATACCAAAGCCAACCTGGCTCTGATACCATATGATTTTAGAGAATAGAGTAGGTATTAAGAGATTGATGAGAGATTAGGTGAGAGTTGAAGAGAATCCGAGAGAGATTAAGAGAGATTAAGAGAAAAGAGTTTCCAGATTTAATAGTAACATGACTGCGCAAGAGAGAAAAGAAACTCAAGACATTGTGTTATTGATTAATGAGAGGGGATTACATACTTATACACTGAGATCACAAGGGTTTACTATGCTAAAAGATAAGGAAAGCATGTGAAGTCAACAAGGGAGGGAAGCGCCAAGCTTAAAGTAACCAATGGGAGCTCTCACATGCTTTGGCATCTTTGAAAGATCCCTTTGCCTTTCCAGCCACTGACAGGCTGTCAGGCGCGCTCTATTTGAACTCCAAACGGTCACTAGACCAAGGTTTCTTCCTTCTTACTTATGTAACCCTCTTGGCCGACTAGTGTCTTTGCTTCACTTCTCCATTTACCTCACTGTAGCAGTAACTCTTGATTGTTACCACAGTAACTAATATTTACTGCTACAGTGAACTATCACAACTTCTTCTCTTCTTCTCCTTAACATGTTTTCCTCTTTCTCATGCTTCATATTCTTCCCACAACTCATTACTCTTTCACACAGTTCAACACTTCCTTCACCCTTGTATCCAGCTTTGTTAGCTTCAGCTTCTTCTGCCTGGTGAGTCATGGTAAGATCTCCCTTGCCATCAAACAGGCCGAGAGACCCTTCCTCCTTCTGGAGTTGAGCACAGACTTCCTCCATGGTTGGTAAGCTTGCCGACCTCAGTATGTGTTTAATGACATCCTTGTAGCAAGGATCCAATGTCATCATCAACCCAAACACCTAATCCTGTTCCCTCCTCTCCATGAGAACCACTTGATCACTTGTGCTTGGTCTTAAGCTCTCTAGTTCAGACCATAAAGATCTAAACTTCCCAATGTGTTTGGTTAACTCCACTCCATCTTGCATCAAGGAAGTGATAGCTCTCTTCAACTCAAACACTCGGCTTAGGTTTGAGACATTTCCAAATGTCTTTTGGAGAGTCTCCCATAGGTGTTTGGGAGTCTCACAGTAGCTGTAAGCTTCAAGCAAGTGAATCTCTAGTGATGCTTGAAGGACCGAGAGCACCATCAAGTCATCTTGAACCCACTTCTTGTCTTCAGCTAAAGCAAGCGCTTTTCCACCCTCACCATCTTCATCTTCTTTGGCCACTGGTTCTGGACCATCATCAGTGATGTGGTTTCATAACCCTAGCCTCCCAATAGCAGTCTTCACCAAGCAAGACCACAGCAAATAGTTTCCTCCACCTTTCAAAGCAACCGGAACTGTAACAAGCTTGTTTCCACCCATCTTCTCTTGAACCGACTTGAATGAATCTCAAAGCTTCAATCTTGTAACTCAGCTGAAGAACCTCACGAGCTAGACCTCAGGAACACACGAACACAAGATAACCAGTACGCAAGACACCAACTTTATCACAAGAACCTTTGAATCCGCAAGAACACAAGAGAGAAAAGAAGTAGAAATGACTCGATCTCCTAATACCACAGCCAACCTGGCTCTGATACCATGATATTTTAGAGATTAGATTGTGTATTAAGAGATTAGAGAAGAGAATCCGAGATTAGATAAGAGAATAAGAGAGATTTGTATAAGAGACTAATGGAGAATCATGATGAACAAGAGAGAGAGTAGTCTAGAAAGATAAACTCTTGATTAATTATTAAGAGAAGAGACTACAAGATATATAAAGGGAGATTACAAAGGGTTTTGCGAGTCCTAAGTACTATTAGAAGCATGTGGAGTCAATAAGGTCTCTTTTGAATGAATGGCTAAGAGTAATCACATGCTTGATGCCAAAGGTATCTTGGACTGGATGCTTTTACTTTCCAGCCTGTCAATAGCTGCAAAGGGGCGCGCTACAACGGTCACAAACTCTTCCTTTGAACTATGCAAACCTTCCTTCTCAAACCATGGCTCTCTCACTCCTTTCACTCGCCAAGTTACCTCACTGATCTTCCCATTTACTTTTACTGTGTGGTAACTTTATTTTTACCACACAGTAACTTTTCCAAGTTACTTTTCTCCTTCTTCTCTCCTTTCACAATATCTCATCTCTTCTCTCACTCCTTTCAACAGATATGAGACTCAAGAAGAAGAAACAGAAGTGGATGCTACTGATGAGGAGATCACTGATTATCCAGATGAGGGAGAGATACTTGTGACAAGAAGAGTACTTAGTGCAATGTTCGAACCAGAAACTATTCAAAGGGAGAACATCTTTCATACAAGATGCACCATTGAATCTAAGGTATGTAGCTTGATCATTGATGGTGGTTCATGTACTAATGTTGCTAGCAAGTATTTGGTTGATAAGCTAGGTCTCAAGACAACCACACACCCAAGACCTTATAGATTGAAGTGGTTAAATGATGAAACCGAGCTAAAGATTGGTGAACAAGTGGAAGTCTCTTTCAGCATAGGTCGATATGCTGATAAGGTAATTTGTGATGTGGTTCCTATGCAAGCTGGTCATCTTTTGCTTGGCAGGCCTTGGCAATTTGACAAGGAGACCATACACAATGGACGCACCAACTACTATAGTTTCACTCACAACAACCGCAAGCACAACCTAGCTCCTTTAACTCCACAACAAGTCTTTGACTTGCAAAAGGATATGAGCAAAGGAAACAAGGTAAGTAAGACTAATCTCTATATTAGTCCATCTAAAGTTTTGAAATCTTTAGAGAACAAAACACAGGTGCTACTAATGATCTTTAAGGAAGGTGTTTTGACAGATTATAAAGATCAGGAACTCCCACCAGAAGTTGTGCAACTACTTGAGAAGTTCCCTGATATCTTTCCAGAAGATATTCCTGCTGGCTTACCACCAATAAGAGGGATAGAACACCAGATTGATCTAGTTCCAGGAGCTCCATTGCCAAACCGACCAGCCTATAGAGTTAATCCGGAGGAAGCCAAAGAATTGGAGAGGCAAGTGCAAGACTTGATGGACAAGGGATACATAAGAGAAAGCCTAAGTCCTTGTGCAGTTCCAGTTCTTCTAGTGCCAAAGAAAGATGGGACTTGGAGGATGTGTGTTGATTGCCGAGCCATAAACAACATCACCATCAAATATAGGCATCCAATCCCACGGCTAGATGACATGCTAGATGAACTCAGTGGTGCCACTATTTTCTCAAAGATAGATTTGAAGAGTGGTTATCACCAGGTGAGAATGAAAGAAGGAGATGAATGGAAGACTGCTTTCAAGACCAAGATAGGTCTTTATGAATGGCTAGTCATGCCATTTGGTCTTACCAATGCTCCAAGCACTTTCATGCGCCTCATGAACCATGTTCTAAGGGAGTACATCTGTAAGTTTGTAGTTGTATACTTTGATGATATCTTAGTCTATAGCAACAGCTTAGAAGATCATCTTATTCATCTTGAAAAGGTTTTGGAAACCTTGCGCCAAGAGCATCTCTATGCTAATCTCAAGAAATGTACTTTTTGCACTGATCAACAAGTTTTCCTAGGCTTTGTTGTTAGTTCACAGGGTCTAAAAGTGGATGAAGAGAAGATCAAAGCAATACAAGAGTGGCCCACGCCAACTACAATAGGCCATGTGAGGAGTTTCCATGGACTAGCAAGCTTCTATAGAAGATTTGTCCGAGACTTCAGCACCATAGCTGCCCCATTAACTTCAGTAATCAAGAAAGATGTGGCTTTCAAATGGGGAAGTGAACAGGATGAGGCTTTTCAAAACCTCAAAGATAGTTTAACTAATGCTCCTGTTTTAGTTTTACCTGATTTTAACAAAACTTTTGAGATTGAATGTGATGCATCAGGGACAGGTATTGGAGCAGTGTTAACTCAAGGAGGAAAGCCAGTAGCATTCTTTAGTGAGAAGCTACATGGAGCTACACTCAACTACCCTACCTATGATAAAGAGTTATATGCACTAGTGAGGTCATTGGAGACTTGGCAGCACTATCTACTCTCTAAGGAGTTTGTGATCCACACTGACCACGAGACACTCAAGTACTTGAGAGGACAAACTACCTTAAAGAAGAGGCACGCAAGGTGGCTAGAGTTTG
The DNA here is from genome assembly GCF_000801105.2 of Raphanus sativus. Classification (NCBI taxonomy): domain Eukaryota; kingdom Viridiplantae; phylum Streptophyta; class Magnoliopsida; order Brassicales; family Brassicaceae; genus Raphanus; species Raphanus sativus. The sequence goes on from NW_026619135.1 coordinate 8,452, forward strand.
TGGAATCTTTTCCTTATATCATCAAGTACAAGAAAGGAAAGGAGAACATTGTAGCTGATGCTTTGTCAAGAAGGCATGCGCTTATATCTTTGATGGAAGCCAAGGTAATGGGGTTTGAGCACATCAAAGAGCAGTACCAAGAAGACCCAGACTTTGGAGACATCTACAAGCAATGCAAGCAAGCTGCATTTGGATCTTTCTATCAGCATGATGAGTTTCTATTTAAAGACAAGAGGTTGTGTATCCCACAAGGTTCCATGCGAGACTTGATCTTGAGAGAAGCACATGGTGGTGGACTTATGGGACACTTTGGACGTGACAAAACCTTGAGTATAGTGGCAGAACACTTCTATTGGCCACACGTGAGAAGAGATGTTGAGAAGCTATGCGCAAGATGCATTGTTTGTCTCAAAGCTAAATCCAGGTTACATCCTCATGGTCTTTACATTCCTTTACCTATTCCTGACCTACCTTGGGTAGATATCTCTATGGATTTTGTTTTAGGTTTGCCAAAGATCAGGAACAAGGACTCCATCTTTGTTGTGGTGGACAGGTTTTCTAAGATGGCTCATTTTATTCCTTGCAATAAGACTAATGATGCTACTCAAACTGCTGATTTATTCTTTAAGGAAGTGGTTAAGCTTCATGGTATTCCTAGATCTATTGTTTCTGACAGGGACACAAAGTTCTTGAGCCACTTTTGGAGGACCATTTGGAGGAAGTTGGGTACCAAGCTCTTGTTCTCTACCACTTGCCATCCTCAAACTGATGGACAAACTGAGGTTGTTAACCGCACTTTATCCACTCTCTTGAGAGCCACGGTTGGTAAGAACTTGAGGAATTGGCTAGATTGTTTACCTTTCATTGAATTTGCTTATAATAGAGTTCCTCATTTAGCTACTAAACTTTCACCTTTTGAGATTGTGTATGGTTTTAAGCCAATGACTCCTTTAGATCTCTCTCCTATTCTACCACAAAAGGATCAAATGGTGAGTACTGATGGTGAGACTAAGGCTAAGCTTATGAAGAAAATCCACCAGAAGGTTAAGGAGAACCTAGATAAGCAAAATGAGAAGAACAAGAAGCAAGGTGACAAGGGAAGAAAGGAGGTTTCATTTGAACCAGGAGATTGGGT
>NW_026619136.1:0-9584 GCF_000801105.2 Raphanus sativus
GTTTTAAAGGCGGTCCGATATGCCCATAAGGCATTGTCCAATTTGCGAGACAAATCTTTCCTGTCTATTCGGACAATCTTCTCCAAGATTTCCTTGATTTGTCGGTTCGAAACTTCCACTTGTCCACTAGTTTGTGGGTGATAAGGTGTAGCTACTCGGTGGTGGACACCATTCTTCTCAAGCAATCTGTCGAAAACTTTGTTTATGAAATGTGATCCACCGTCACTAATGACTATTCTTGGAACTCCAAATCTTGGGAAGATGATGCTCTTGAAAAGTTTGATAACTACAGACGCATCATTTGTAGGGGAAGCAACTGCCTCAACCCATTTTGAGACGTAGTCTACAGCGACCAGGATATATTTGTTGCCATAAGAAGATGGGAAAGGACCCATAAAATCTATTCCCCAACAGTCGAAAACTTCTACTTCCAAGATAAATTTTTGTTCCATCTCATGTCTCTTGCTTATTTTTCCTCTCCGCTGACATCTGTCGCATTGTCCTATATGAGCATGAACATCGCGAAATGTTGTTGGCCACCAAAGTGGTGAAATGTCCTGCGTAATCAGAGCTATGACATTGGTAAATAATGTTCGGAATTTCAACTTCAGAGACGCATCTTCTATATATGCCGTCAGAACAGTGCTTGTAGAGATCGGGCTCATCCCAGTGGTATCTCTGAACTTCACGAAAGAATTTCTTTCTTTCATAACCTTTTAAATTTTCTGGTTCAAAATCAGCGGCTAAATAGTTGACTATATCGGCATACCAAGGTCGATCTTTGATGTTCCGTCCAATCGTGTTTGCTTCTTGTAGAGAGACATCAGATATAATATGATTCAAAGCATTACAAGCAACCTTAACTGGTATGTCAATAAGTTCTGTTGATGTTCTGTCGCTGATGGCCATGATTGATCTTTTATCAGTAGTGTCGGTCGTCAATTTGCCATTTGATTCGTCCAGCAATCCGTCAGATATGAGCGATATGTGACCTATGAATGACGTGTCCAAAAGAGCTATATTCTCTGTAGGAAAGAAATCGTCTATGGGAACTTTATCCTCAATTCGAATCCTGGAAAGATGATCAACGACACCGTTGTCTACTCCTCTTTTATCTTTGATTTCAATATCGAACTCTTGGAGTAATAAGATTCATCTTATTAGTCTTGGTTTAGCATCTTTCTTCTGCATTAAATATTTGATGGCAGCATGATCAGTGTGGACTATAACATGTGCTCCAACTAAGTATTGGCGGAATTTTTCGAAAGCATAAACCACGGCTAGTAACTCTTTTTCTGTGGTAGAGTAGTTCCGTTGCGCTTCGTCAAGTGTGCGACTCGCATAGTATATAGCGTGTAGCTTCTTATCTTTTCGTTGTCCTAAAATTGCTCCAACTGCGAAATCACTCGCATCGCACATAATTTCGAAAGGGAGATTCCAATCGGGTGGTTGTACGACTGGGGCAGTTATAAGAGACTTCTTCAGTTCTTCGAAAGCTTCCTTACATTCTGGCGTAAAATCGAATTTAACTTCTTTGCACAAAAGATTGTTCAGGGGTCTAGCAATTTTACTGAAATCTTGTATGAATCGTCTGTAGAATCCGGCATGTCCAAGGAAACTTCGTATGTCTCTAACGTTTGTGGGTGCCGGTAGACCAGTCATTACTTCAATTTTGGCTCTGTCTACTTCTATTCCAGCTGCGGAAACTTTATGTCCAAGGACTATACCATCATTTACCATGAAATGGCATTTTTCCCAATTTAGGACAAGATTCTTTTCTTCGCATCTTTCCAATACCTTGCACAGGTTGTCTAAGCAATCCTTAAAACTTGATCCGTAAACCGAAAAATCGTCCATAAAGACTTCCATGAAATCTTCGATCATATCTGTGAATATTGACATCATGCAGCGTTGGAAAGTGGCTGGTGCGTTACATAGCCCAAATGGCATTCTGCGATATGCAAATGTTTCGTAAGGACAAGTAAAAGTTGTCTTTTCTTGATCTTCAGGATGTATCGGTATCTGGAAAAATCCCGAATATCCGTCAAGAAAACAGTAATATTTATGGTTAGCCAGCCTTTCGAGCATTTGATAGATGAAAGGTAAGGGAAAATTGTCTTTTCTAGTAGCAGCATTCAGTTTCCTGTAATCAATACACATTCGATGTCCAGTGACAGTGCGTGTGGGGATAAGTTCATCTTTATCGTTTTTAACCACTGTGATCCCACCTTTCTTTGGTACAACATGCACAGGGCTTACCCATTTGCTATCTGAGATAGGATATATAACTCCAGCATCCAGAAGTTTAATTATTTCCTTTTTCACTACCTCTTTTAGGTTTGGGTTGAGTCTCCTTTGCTGTTCTATAGATGTTTTTGCATCTTCTTCGAGGTGGATGCGGTGCATGCAAAGGTCAGGAGCTATTCCGGGAATATCATCGAGAGAATACCCGATCGCTCTCCGATACTTACGTAGCTTGTTTAAAAGAAGCGCAAGCTCTCCATTCGTGAGATTAGCGTTAACAATGACAGGGTATGATTTATCGCAAATGAATGCATATTTCAGGCCAGCTGGAAGTGGTTTCAGTTCCACTTTGGGCGCTTTTTCTTTAGTCCATTTGGTCAATGAGGAAAATGAACGATCAATAGTTTCCCTAAGGAATTGATCCGTAATGATTTCAGAATCGTCATTTTCTTCATTTGCACCTCCGATACTTGCGTCCATAAGGTTCGCATAATTTTCTGTTCTGCTATCTACGTTCAGAATTTCTTGTTCATCAGGAGTGAATGTGTCTTCTGATGAATTGGTAGCACATATATCCGTAAGGTATTCTTTCTCCAGCTCAGAAACTTCTTCTGTGTAAAAGGCGTGATCGTCTATAAGAGGACGTTTTAATAGTTTTTCCATGTCGAAGTTCATTGATATATCTCCGACATTTAAATCAATTTTTCCTCCTCTACAATCTATTATTGCTCCTGCTGTAGCTAAAAAGGGCCGATCTAATAAAGGGGGTCTTTCGGCACTTGTTTATACTTGAGTACGACAAAATCTGCTGGTATGAAGCAATCATCGATTTTGACTGGTACATCTACCAGGATTCCCTCAGGTACCCTAATAGAACGATCAGCTAGAACTAACGTGATAGGCGTTGGGACAAATACATCATAACCTAGTGAAACTGCCACAGAGTGTGGCATGAGGTTTACACTAGAGCCAATATCACAAAGAGATCGAGGAAACGTGCGTTTTGTATCTTACAATCTAGGACAAAACTACCAGGGTCAGACCTTTTAATTGAAGTTTCTCCTTGTATCATCGCACTTACTTCCTCTGACACCAGCGCTTTGTTCTCCACTCGAGGATATCATATCTTTTATGTACTTTTTCACCGAGGGGGCTATCTTAAGAGCGTCACTGAGGGACATCTCGAGAATGATTTTATCAAAAGCCTTTTTGCAGATTGCATGTTCCAATGCTTTCTTTGTTTGTGGTTTGTTTGGAGGAAATGGGGGAGGAGTTCTATAGACTCTTTCAGTCCCGGTAGATTGCGTATTGCCATCGCCGGTGCCGCTAGACGGTCTATCGTTTTCCTTCCCAGAGGATCGATCGACATTTGGTTCGTCCAGATGGTCGATTTCGACTTCGGCATCGGGATTCTCCTTGTCTAAGTCTATAGTCTTCCCCTGATTCTTTTTATTTGAAGAGTTTTTCCTTTGTTCTGATGTTCCTGAGTCGGAGAAATTGTCGAGAAGTTCTATGGGGTTGGAATTGCTTTTTCCCGCGTTATCGATGAATTTTTTATTGCTGGCATCTTCTCTGGGTTTCGTTTCAAGGTGTTTTCCGCTTCGTAACATTACGGCATATGTCTGGCGTTTTGCTCCAAGATTAGCATCGGTCCTTCCAGGAAGACGACATGCCTCTCTTTTTAGAGTAGTTGCAAGGTTAGCAATTTTGTCTTCCATTCCTCGTAGGTGTTCAATTAGAGAATCCATCTTCTGATTTAGCTCACCGTAAACACTATTTACTTTCCCGTTGAATTCAGATTTCATTTTACGGTTTCCTGTAAGAGCCTGTTTTAGATTGTACTTTTCTCTTCCAGTACGAGACTGTATACAGATTTCATAGTCTCGTGTAAAGCTATCGATGTTAAACACATAATGAGGATCAGTATTATCTAATCCTTCTATAAAGTCGAGCTCATCGTCTGATATAGGAGGAGTTTTATGGAAGTACTGGCACAGATTAGGTGGATTTTGATCTGTCAAAAGAGAATGAAGTGAATTTATGGAATTTTTTATTTCAGCTAACTCAGTATTTTCTATTGAGACTATAGTTTTTTTCTTTTTCTTCATCCATTTCTTCATAGGATCTTCCTCTTGCCATGTTTTCGATTAGGCGTCTTGCTTCCATAGGATTTCTAGTAACGAAATTCTCTTCGCTTGCTGTATCAAGCGTTGTGTTATAGCTCAGAATAACACCTTTGTAAAAGATCTTAAGAAATTGTGGTTTTGGATAACCATGGTGGGGGCATTCGAGTTCGTAACTCTTGAATCTTTCCCATGCATTCTTGAATGATTCCTGGGGATCTTGACGGAAAGTAGAGATTCGCCTCCTTACTTCCCAATAACGAGTATCGTCGAAGAATTGTTTAAGGAAAGCATTTCTAATCTCTTTCCAGCTAGTCAGGGATCCTCTTGGTAGACAGTTTAGCCATCTTAAGGCTCCCCCCTCTAATGAAAATGGAAAAAGTCTGCAACGAATATACTCGTCTGGAATCAATAACTCTAGACCCTCGATGTGGTCTTGTGGATGTTCTAGAAAAGATCCTTTAAAAGGGTTTCGACGCATCATATTATAATAATCAACATTAAACTTGGTTTTCGAGGTGACGTCGTCAGGTATTCTGATAGCGGACCTATTGGAATAGGTCCTATCGGGGTTTAAGTAGTCTTGCAAGGGCAATTTAATTTCTTTACCCATGTTCAAGGTAGAGTTTGACTTAACAGGGATTTCAGTCCCCTGTTTTTCATTAGTTTGGCTAGAAGTGTTGCTTGATTGACCTATTGGTTCAGTTTGGACTACTTTCTCATTATAGCATCGGTAAGAGGGTACTTACCTGCTTCCGGCTGGGTGGTATCGATCGATAACGTTCCGGATGAAACGATCGATTCTTCAGTATCTGCGTCGCTCGATTGACAATGTTCCGTGTCGATCGATGCTTGGCCGACCCCTGTATTCTCCATCTTTTTTTCGTTGTAAAACAAAAGAATAGGAGAATTAGCAAAAGTAACAAAGTATATGTTAAATTCTAAATTAAATCTAAAAGTAATAAGAAAGAGTCCCCGGCAACGGCGCCAAATTTGATATCACTCAAATTACCTTAAAAAGTGAATTACTCTCTCAAATAAGAGGTTCAGATGCAGTACTTAGGGATCGAATCCACAAGGACTCTAGGATTACTTGAAGGCTTAATTAAATAGAAATTAAGATAGACTTAAGGTTTTATATGTTTTAAAGCAGTAAATATTAATGTGAACAAGGGAGTTGTTCAGTAACTGAAGTGAAGGTTGTTTCTAAATGGGGGAGGATAGCTAGATTCAGGTATTTCTCAGGTATGAATTTATGCAGTTTGAAAGTGACAATAGGGCTTTAGTCCTTTGAACTCAATCAATTGGTACGACCAGTAGAGTCTCTTTTACTAGATCCCGGATCTCAACTGTCGTTTGTTGATCTCGGAAAAGAGTCGATCGATACGACTTTCGCCAAATCGATCGATACACCTTTTATACAATCGATCGTTACAACGATGGTTGTGTCGATCGATGGTAATTCTAGCAAGCATTATCGATTTGGTTGAACACGTTCTCTAATGATCTAGACCACCTTTCGCATGAGTCTAGTCAGTTAGATCACTATAGCTTGCTTCAGGGTATTGAGAGTATACAGTTGGTTATCTCTTCAATCCTAAGATCTAGATTTAAGGGTGATCAATCCTAAATCTAGTATTAAGAATAACTAAGTGAAAGAACTAATTTAACAACCCTAATAAATATCACAATCTCATCACATGATTCACCCTTATGAGAAACCTAAATCTAACAATTAGGTTTACTCAGACATATTCATGAGAGACAAGATCATGATGGTTTGAATAAAACTTAATATGAAATAAGGAACACAAAGAGTAATGAGTAAGATAAAAAGGGAGTTCAAGATCTTCTCTGTTTTGCAGTCTCATATCTATCTCTCCAACTCTAACTCTTCTCCTAAGGTAGCCAAATTGCTTCTCTTCTCCAATAGATCTCTAGTCAAGTCTGCCTCTAAAATGATACAAAACCCTAGTATATAAAGCCTAACAGGCGGCCAGGGACTAATTGTGTAAAAATAGCACACTTGTGATACTTGAAAATCTTCTTAATTGTGATCCATCGAATGGCTTAATGTCGATCGACACTCTTTGATTTCTGTCGATCGAGTGTAATTGACTCTAATCGTTTGATCTCGCATGTTTCCTATCGGTCGATTCTTCATTCGTGAGAATACTCTAAAAATGCCTCAAAAGTATTGCTTTCTTCAATTAAGTACCTGTGCCTGAAAATACTTTAAAATACTTTGAAAACGTAGTAAATATGATTGAAAACTCTCATATACCATGACTAAAAACTGGTGAAATTCATGGTATATCACGATACCAGGTGGATGTCGTCGATCGACACTCTCAACGAAAGAAGTTTCAACTAGAGTCAATTGCTTTTGGTCTGGTGCATCTGCAGGTTGCTGTCTTGTCTTCTCCATTGTCTTTAAGCAAACTGGCGTCTGAGATGGGTTGTGAGTTGCATTTGAACCGTGGGCATAAGGGTCTGGTAAACACACTAGATTTGTAGTGAGCCGCTGTCGATCAATGCTTTCCCGTGGAGGTCGATCGATGCCGTTTTGTTTGTGTTGCTCGACGTCATATGTTTTAGCATGGTACGGGATGGGAGGATGTGGGTGTTGAGCAACGAAATCTGAGTGACTCTGAATTTGAACAGTACTGCATGACCCTAAAAGTGGTGTCGATCGATGTTCAGCTGATGGTGTAGATCGACATAAGTACGAGCTACCAATGGACATGCAACTTCCGACTAAAAAGACTTCTTCTTCCAACTTCTCATGTTTTACTACTTCCCCAAAGTAGTTATCCCATCTGGAATCGACCTGCTGCTCTTCCCAGTCGGGATGAATAGTGTCACGATGAACAGTATTTCGGTGAACAGTACCGTGATGAACAGTGTCGACCGATACGTGATGAACAGTGTCGATCGATATCGGATGAACAGTACCTCGATGAACAGTACTCGCGTGAACAATACCAGGATGAACAGTAATCGGATGAATAGTAACCGGATGAACAGTACCCGAGTGAACAGTGTCGTTCCTTTGAAGAAAATTTTCATTTTTCACAGTTTTGCAATCTGAGAAATTTGGGTGCACAACATCTTGAAACGGGTATCGATGATGTCTATCATTCCATTCACCTCTTTGCAGAGAGAATCCAAATGCAGATTAAGCTCCTCAGTGATCTCCTGCTGTTCTTTCAAGCGCTCATCTGCATAAATTCCATCTCTTCTAAATTGTACTGATCCTCATCCTGGTATATAGCGTGCTCCACAAATGAGACTTCATGTACAGAACCAATCTCAGCCTCAATTATCTTGTTGTCATCCTTTACAGATGATTTTATCATGTGCATATCTAGATTTTTGGCACTGGTGCTGGACGCCAAGCTCTCAATCAGTCTCTGAGCTTCCTCTGGGGTTCCTGTTCTAAAGTTCCCCTCGCTTGCAGTGTCCAGCATTACATGATATTGCACATCAATACCATTGCAGAACTTCATCAACAGCTGAACCTCCGTAAAACCATGATGTGGACAGTCTCTTTGGTACCTCCTGAACCTCTCCCAAGAGCTTTTGAAACCTTCTGTAGGTCCCTGAGAGAATGTCCAAATTTTATCTCTTATTTCTTCAGTCCGTGCTTCATCAAAAAATTTACTCAGGAATGCATTTTGGATGTCGGTCCAGGATGTAAGAGATCCTGGTGGTAGCTGGTTAAGCCAATGCGAAACTTCTCCAACAAGTGAGTATTTGAAGAGCTTGCAAAACAAGTAGTCCTCAGGGACTTCATCCATACAGATAAGAGCATTAAGATCCTCGAACCTTTCCAGATGGTCCATAGGATGCTCGTGAGATAATCCAGAGTAAGGTATCTGTGCCACGGGTGTAGTACTTTGGATTCAGCTCGAAATTCTGTGTCTGGATATCTGGTAGACGAATGGCTGATCTGTTGACATAGTATTCCTCTGGACGGTTGTAATCAGCAAGTGTCCTTTGTCGAGCAGCCCCATCTACAGGTATAGCAGCTCCTGTAGCATCAGTATCGGAGTCAGGTATTACAGTCCCCTGAGCATCAAGTCTCTGACCTACTGCATTACGCAGATGACCATCCTGGTCATGCAGGTCCCCGTTCTCATCCCTTTGTAGCACAAGTATCTCGCTCATGGTTGCTCGCAGATTGGTATCGACCGATGTTGCAGATGAAGTGTCAATCGATTCTCTTTCACAAGTGTCGATCGATGATGTATAAGTGGTATCGATCGATGCTGCGAGTTTCTCTTTGCGGATCGAGCATTCCAAACGTGATGGGTCTGAGAAGAAAAGCAATTCTCCTTTGCTGCTTCTGGTACTAATTGGCATGTACCTGAAAAACAAGAAAAAATTCGTAAGTAACTTAAAATATTAAATAAAACCTAGAATAAACCTATTAATCAAGTCTAATGGCGAATCCTTGCTCTCCGGCAACGGCGCCAAATTTGATATCACTCAAATTACACTAACAAGTGATCTTACTCTCTCAAATAAGAGGTTCGATTGTAGTACTTAGGGATCGAATCCACAGAGAGCTAGGGCGGTCACTAAACTATAGATATTAAGATTTAACTAGGCAAACAGTTATAAAGTAGTAAATATGAACGTAATGAAAGCAAAGTGAACAAGGCAGTTGCTCTTATGCAACCAAGAGTTGTTTGATGGAATGATGGTAGCTAGATCTAGGGTTTCTATTCAGGTTGGGATTATAATGATATAGATACTAAAATATGATATTATAGAACTCAACTATAAGAATAACATATCAACTCTCGTTGTATAGGTTATCTATTACTAGATCCAATGATCTCACCTGTCGGGATGATCAATTAGAAAGTGTCGATCGATGACTCTATAGGAGTATCGATCGATACACATTTCGCTCCGTCGATCGATTCACCTGTCGGGATATCGATCGACGCGCTTCTAGTAGGCTTAATGCGCGGGTTGAATAAATGTTCGCTAGGGTTTCTAAACCAGCTCTCGCTGTTATCTAGCAATCCTAGATCAGAGAAGACAAGTCAGATAAGAGACCAAGCTCTCGCTTGTGCCTAATGATTCTATGATCAAGTTCAGGTTAATTACTCAAGAACAAGCATTAAGAACAGTCTCAATGATTAACACCACAACTTAGCAATTCTATATTTGGGGCTAATCCCTCGTAACCTATCTGAACCCTAA
>NW_026619137.1:0-9583 GCF_000801105.2 Raphanus sativus
ATGAAACCAAAATTTTAGATTACTAATAGTAATAGGTCACCAACATTTTGGTACGTTTGAACATTTGTTTTAAAAAAAAAAGATTTGGCATTTGAACATTTGTTAAAGAATATACTTGTTATAATTTCAGAAATATCACCATTCTTTCAGATTATAGATTTTTTTTGTGAACTTATATTTTCCCATTTAGAGCATCTCCAATCCTCTCCTATTTTTACCTCTATAATAGTATTTATAGGCAAAATCACTCCAATATACCTCTATCTATATCAAAAATAGAGATTGCTATTTTCTTCTCTATTTATAGAGGAATAAATAATATTTCTCTATATTTTGCTCTATATTTGGAGATCTCGATTTTAGAAAAATACATTGGAGTAAAACACATCTCTATTATAGAGTTTTTCTATTTTTTTTTTTTGNAAAAAGGCCTTCTTATAATAAAATGCAGAAAGGAAATAAAATACATAAAAGCCATAGGCTTAAGTCTGGTTTTTAGAGCTAGACCCAGTACTAACCTTTTAGAAAACACATATTTAGGAACTAAAGCCCAATTGGTAGAAACTCAGTGAGACCCATCGATGATAGAGGCGGAGAAACTGAGAAGTCAGACAGAAGCTTGGAGAGAAAGTGATCGGTGGAGTGTCATGATCGAAGGAACCAAAGCTGAGACATCGCTGACGATGCCCTCGGGTTTGCATGTCTGATGCTCTGCAATCGGTTCCTTACCTGCTTGTCGATCAGTGAGAAGAGAACATCCGGCGGTCTGAAGGTTTGTTGATGAAGCCTTTTATTGCGCTCAGACCAAATCCAGTAGATAGTGGCTTGAGTAGCGATCAGTGTCAGACGTCTACAGTCACGGTTAACCTGCAAGGCTTGTAGTTGAGTTACGATACTGTCCCACGAAGTTGATGAGTGGAAACCGCAGCGATCCATGATCTGTCTCCAAATAGTGGCGCTGTAAACACAGTCAAAGAAAAGGTGATTTCGATTCTCATGGCTAGAGTTACAGAGAAGGCAGAGAGGGGTGACATTCATTCCCCATCTGATTAATCTGTCTTTTGTAGGGCACCGATCCAGTAACACCAACCAAGTGAGGAAGCTATGACGAGGAATCCCGTAGGAAACCCAAACGATCTTAGCCCACGGGACAGTTTGTAGAGGACCTTTGAGATAAGTGTAAACTTCACCCGTTTTATATCTCTGTCTCAGTTTGCCGTCTATAATCCATTCGTAGTAATCTGCCTCTTCCGCTAGCGTGACTGTAGTCAAGTGAACCTGAAGAGCTAATTGATTCTCTGTTCTTGCAGGTGGGAGGGACCAGTGACCATTTGAGAATAGAGAAGCCACTGTTGCTGACTTCGGTATACCCAGGCGAGAAGAGCTTGCATTTAGAATAGTGTACAGTTGTCCCATAGGTGACCAGTTATCAAACCAAAAACGGGTTGTCTCTCCATTCCCCAAGTGACGATGCAGCAAAGGGTAAACTAGATCCCTCACTTTAATCATCTTATTAACTAACCAGGAGTAGTTTGTGCTCGTCTTGACTGTCCAGTAATTGGAAATATCGCCTCTTAAGATGACCTCTTTGAACCAACAGACCCAAACGGATTTAGGACGGAAGAAGAGCATCCACACAAGTTTTAGCAAGCAAGCGAGGTTCCATTTGTGGAGATCCTTAACTCCTAGCCCCCCTTGTTCCTTAGTAAGTGTTACCGTCTCCCAGCTCACTCGCGCAGTGTGATAACCAACCATGAACGATGTCGTGCAGATACATGCTCTGAGAAGCCGGATGAAGGGAGCAGGAAGCTCCAAACTTTCCAATGCTGCAAAAAGGAAGTCCCACGAAAGAGTGTCGAAGGCCTTTGCTATATCCACCTTTATGGTAATCCTCTTGCTCCCTCTGTTCTTGTGGTAGCCATTAACTAGCTCACTTGCTAACACCGTGTTCTCTACAAGCAATCTCCCTTCCACAAAAGCAGTCTGATTAGGCAAGATTAGGTCCTGAAGTATAGGCTTTAGGCGTCTCACTAAGAGTCTTGAAACTAATTTGTAAAGCGTATTTAGACATGAGATAGGGCGGTAGTCTGATATCTTAGAGGCACCCGTGAACTTTGGAACCAATGACAATATTGTTGAGTTGGTTGTTTTGGGCAGGAAACCTGAGTTGAAGAATGTCTGAATCGAGGCAATGCACTCTTCTCCCAGCAGTGACCAAGAAGCTTTAAAGAACCCCGAGGTGAGTCCATCCGGCCCAGGAGCTTTGTTAGGATTGAGAGAAAACATAAGCTTGGTTATTTCCTCTGCTGTTGGCATTAAAAGTATAGAGCTCCTTTGTTGTTGAGTACAGGTGATTGCTGTAAGGCTATGAAACCAAGCAGTCGGGGAGTACCAAAGCACTTGGAGAGTTACAGGACCAAGTACAGCCTGGAAGTGTGAGATTGCATGAGCACTCATCGCCAAGGGATCAGTGATCACAACACCTGAAGAGAGGAGGAACGAGCGAATTGCGTTGAAACTGGCTCTGACTTGACAAACCCGGTGGAAGTAAGTAGTATTAAAGTCTCCTTCCCTCAGCCACGTTATTCTCGACTTTTGCATAAAGTAACATTCCTCTATCTGTCGCAGAAACTGCCATTGCATATTCTGATCACGTTTTGCTGCAAATGTTTCTGGAGTGGGATCAGTAAGGGCATGTACCTGCACAAGTTGTAGCAAACGGTAAGACTCAATCACTCTCTGTTGGATATTTGAGAAATTTTCTTTATTAAGATTTCTAAGACTCCTTTTTATGTTTTTTAGCTTCCAACACAGCGACGCAAGGTCAGAGGAAGTGCTTCCGGCGTGCAACCAAGCTTCAGTAACAACCTTTAGAAAGCTCGGGTGTTTGGTCAAGTGGATAAAGAAACGGAAGGGAGGGGTACCGGCTTGGGGGAGTTGGAAGGCTAGGTCAGTTAGGCAAGGTGTATGATCAGAGGGTGCAGGAGGAAGGAAAGTCGCAGTGGCATTGGGAAAGGCAGTAAGACACTCGATGTTGATTAAGCATCGATCCAGCTTTTTTGCTACATGTGTAACATCTCGTTTGTTTGTCCATGTATGCACAGGACCATAGTAGCGAAGATCAAACACTCCTAGCTGAAGTAGACAGTCACGAAATTGAAACATAGGAGAAGCATGTCTACTGTGAGAGAAGCTGGAGTGTTCATGAGAGTGTAGGATCTGATTAAAGTCGCCTCCTATCATCCAGGGTCTAGAATCCAACCCATGAGTGGAGTTCAAATTCAACAACTCAACCAAGAGGTCAGTTCTTTCCTCCATGATGTTTGATGCATAGATAGCAGAATAGATGATAGGTGCACAATTAGGCAATCGTAGTTCACAAGTGATCATTTGTCGCGACTGAGAGATCATAGTGACTTTAGCCGGATCCTTCCAAATTAGCACAATTCTGCCATCCTCATCAGATAGGTGATTAGATAGATAGTGCCAGTCTCTACAGAGTGTAGACATCAAGCGGGGTAGAGATAGTTCCTTTATATGTGTTTCTAATAGAGCACCAAAAATAGGTCTATGGCTATAGAGCCAATCCGAAAAGTCCGATGTTTATCCGATTCGTTTAAACCACGAAGGTTCCAAAAAAGAGTTTTGCACTCATTAGGAAGAAAAAAGGGGTTCTCCAGGGACCTGGAGGGGTTCAGAAATAGAAAGTAAAGGTAAAAAGGGTTTTTTGTGGAAGAGTTTATAAAAGGGGCGGTTTTTAGGTAGTTCAAAGTGCCAACCTCTGGAAAAGGAAGAGAAAGTGAAGGCTTAGAGGATTGGTAGGAAATTTTTGGTGGTTCGGGAGGGGAGAAAGTTGGAGAAGAACGGGTTCTTTTAAGTGATGGTTTGTGTGGCTTGTCAGAAAGACTTTCAGTGGCAGTAAAGGGATGTTTTAGAGCTGAGGGAGGGATGAAAGAGGGCGTTTTAAACGCAGTAGGGCTAGTGGGGAGGGAAGAAGATTGGGCCATAGTCTTTTCAGGAGTTTTAGGAGGAAATGTTTTCTTCGGTACATACTGCTTTCCAGTTGTAGATTTTTCTGATTGCTTTTTCGGATTCACTGAAGCTTTTTGTTTTTGTTTCTCCACAGGAACTTTTGCCGTTGGCGGTGGATCTTTCGGTGGCGTGTAGAGCAAGCAGTTATGAATGACATGACCAAGCTCATGACAATGAGAGCATTTGGGAGGCAGCCATGGATAATCTACTTGGACCTCTACCACCTCACCGCTTTGTCTTTCAAACTCAACCACAGACGGCAACGGCTTGGTAAGATCCACTTCTACTTTAACATGAGACAAGGTCAGACTCACTAGATTGAGCGTGAAGTCATCGGTCTCTTTAGGATCACCTATCAAACCAGCAACCAATCCGAGACCTTTGTTGTAACGCAGGTCCAAGGGAACACCAGTGAGGTGAGCCCAAATTTTGATGGAGCTGAGAGGAGGTGTAGCCGAGGAGTGAATCGAAGTCCATTGAGCGGTATGAAACATCGAATCTCCCACGTACCAGATATTTTTATCCAAAATTTTTTATCTAAGAAATTCACTAGGAATCCTGACAAGAACAGAGCGCTGCAGGGGATTGTTATGCATCTCAAGCCTCCTTCCTTTACCCCACATGTGGCTGAGAACGCTCTGGATGTGCTTGAACGGAGGAGGGCGACCATTAAAATAGCATACAATGAAGTCTTTGTGAAGTTCGGCGCCTTTTTCAAATACAGCATCTGGGATAAGCACACGAGGACGACATGTTTCAGAAATCATTACAGGAGCCTCTCTTTGAAGGGATTTATCACCTCTCAAACGAAGAGTCTCAACTAGCGTAAGTGGTGCGCTCTGTAAGGGTGGTGTAGTAGATGGAGAAGTCTGGGGGATTTGGACAGTGGGGGTTGAGGATTAGTAGGAATAGTGACGGGGTTAGGGGTTTGAGGGTTGAAGGCATTAGGTTGAGAGGGGTTGTTTGCAGCACGGTTTGATAGCATTGGGGAGTTATGGTTTGGTGGTATAGTTTTTAATTGGGGATTTTGGCCAGTTGGTGAAGGGGGGGACTGGATCTGAGTGTTAAGAGAGCTGGAAGTTGAGGTAATAGATAGAGAGTTAGGGTTTGCTGTAGCTAGAGGAACAGTAAGGGTAGACTCAATTTCAGCAATGGAGTCAAATTGAGTAGTAGTAGCAGAGATGACTGAAGCAGGGGAGGAACCCAAAGCTGGAGCCATAACAGTATCAACAGGAGAGGAAGTAAGGTGCGATCTACGGAGTTCAGAACGAGAAAGGGGCGGAGTAGCGGCTAAAGGTGGAAAGAGGAGAGGGGAGAAGGGAGAGTTTGGGTCAGGAGGGTCAGGGGGGCGAGGAGGAGCATCTCCAGAGGTTGAAGACGATGGTTGTACGGCGGAAGCACGGCCATGAAACACCTAGCGAAATTGTATTGGAAGACGTGTGAGAGAGAATTTGATCTAATTTTTAATCTTTAGTTTTTCTATTTTAGAGGTAAAAATAGGAGAATACATAAGAGATAGTCTTAGCTATTTTATTGTTACAAAGTGAGAAAAAAAGATAGTTTCTTCTATATGTAAAATAACAGATAGGAGTATTAGATAACGAAATAGATAACGGAAAAAAAAGAACGAAATAGATAACGAAATTCAGTAGGGGTCTTGAATGCATGCGTGTAAAAGAAAAGGAACATGAAACGTCTAATATATAAACCAACGAAATTTATTAGTATCTTGAGTGCATGGGTGTGTTAATCAAAAAAAAAAAAGAGTGCATGTGTGTATATGTAGCTAATTATTTAAATAGCCAGTAGGGTTGTGTGCCCTTTTACCAATCGCCGCATGTAGCTTTGATAATTGGTCCTCCTATGTGGAAATAAATAATTATAAAGTTTTTTTTGGTTAAAAATAATTATAAAGATTTGATAACGAGTAGCAGATACACGAAGGAAAATTAGCTTTTACTACAAAATAGTAGTAGAACTCAACCTGTACCG
The DNA here is from genome assembly GCF_000801105.2 of Raphanus sativus. Taxonomy (NCBI): domain Eukaryota; kingdom Viridiplantae; phylum Streptophyta; class Magnoliopsida; order Brassicales; family Brassicaceae; genus Raphanus; species Raphanus sativus. The sequence goes on from NW_026619137.1 coordinate 6,025, forward strand.
TATGTTATTTTTTTGTAAAAATGTACCGTATGTTTTACGTAAGGAAAAATGTTATTGGCGCCTATTATAAAACATAAACTAGTATATATTCCTTTGAAGTAACTGATGCAGCGTGGATCATCCTTCTTTCATTAAGTTTTGGTTTTCTTTTCTTTTTACGTTTTACTTTAGAGATAATCATTGGTTTTACCTTTTCTTTGTGTGTTTAGGAATAAGACTTATAGATATGATCGTGGGATCATTATCTCTAAGGACTTAGGTCTTTCTATTAGCTATATATAGTGATCTCTTGGCTTTGTAAGAGACACAACTTATGAATTTATAAAACGAAAGCTCTGCTTTTACTCTCTTGTTTACGGCTAGATCTAGGTGATCTCAACGGAAACGAGTTCGTAGTTCTTTTGGGCATTCTCAGACTAAACAACTGCAACTACACCTATCGGTTACTATCGCGCACTCTATCAGTTGGTATCAGAGACTTTTTCGTTTAGATTTCTTAATCTAAACAGACGATCATGGCACCAAGGAAACTCACAGACGATCAACTGGAAGAAATACGACTCATGCTTGAGACGTTTACTACTGCATTACAAACGGCTATGCTTGAGCAACACAGAATTCGTGACGCTCAGGGAGATAACCCTAGAAATCATCAGCAACAACAAGATGCATCCGACGACGAAGATAGGATCGACAATATTTTTGCCGATCAAGGACCCGGCCGCCGTATGGATCATCGTGATGACCAAGACCGACGAGCAATCCAACCTGTTCGTTGGGAATCAAGTTTCAAATCAGAAATTCCGGAGTTTAAGGGAACTTTAAATCCAGAGGAGTTTATCGACTGGCTCAACATGGTTGAAGAAATTTTGGAGTTCCGTCAAGTTCCTGATGAGGCTCGTGTTTCATTAGTGGTAACCCGTTTCAAGGGTAGAGCCATGGCATGGTGGCAGCAACTTAAGGAATCACGTCGTTTAGCTAATAAAGCCCGTATCAATTCGTGGGATCGTTTCACTAAACATATGCGTCGGGGATTCTTACCTTTTAACTATGAACGTACCTTGTACAACAAGTTACAGAATTTACGACAAGGCACACGTTCGGTGGATGATTATGCTACGGACTTCTTTTATATGACATCAAGGATGACGACAACTGAGACAGAGCAACAGTTAATTTCAAGGTTCATTGGTGGCCTTCGTTACCAGTTGCAGGTTTCACTAGCTCAATTTAATCCATCCTCTGTTTCAGAGGCACATCAGCGAGCAATTTCAATGGAGCTGCAGCTACGTTCCACCGGATCCTCTTCTTCTCGAGCCCGTGTTTCAACCGTCTCTGCTGCAGACGTTGCAGGACCCAGTTCTACTGATGGAACACAGTCACAAGCAGACACAGCAAAAGGAGGGAGCAATACAGAAACCATCGCTAACTCTAGACCACAGCGTACTAATGCACTTCGATGTTACTCATGTGGGGAACGAGGACACATACAAACGGCTTGTCCTAAACAGACTAAGCGTGGCCTCGTCATTCAAGAAGCTGAAGATGATGAACCAAAGTACGATGACTATGATGCTACAGATGAGGACGATACAGAGTTGATACAAGGCGACACTGGCCTTAATCTAGTCCTCCGTCGCAATTGCCTTCTTCCTCGAGCCTCGCAAGAATCATGGCTACGCACAAACTTGTTCCGCTCCACGTGTACTATCAATGGACGAGTTTGTAAACTTATCATAGACTCTGGTAGCTGCACTAATGTGATGTCTTTAGAGGCAACCCAGAAGCTTGGTCTCACCGTTACACCTCATCCTTCGCCTTATCCGCTTGCGTGGCTGAACAACGGAACCGAAATCAACGTTACTAAGCAAGTTCTCGTTTCTTTTTCTATTGGAAATTATAAAGATACAGTCACTTGCGATGTCATTCCTATGGATGCTTGTCACTTGCTTTTAGGGCGACCTTGGCAGTTCGACCGTGATGCTGTTCATCGTGGTAAGGCAAACACTTACAGTTTCGTATTTGAGAACCGCACGATCACTCTTGCCCCATCTAAAGAGCAACCGGACACAAGTTCTACTGCTAGTAAAGCTACGAGCAACAATCACGTGACGCCTTCAGCAAAGTCCCTTTTAACGCTTCCTAAGAGTGATTTTGAGAAGCAGTTAGCTGACGTTGACGTTCTTTGGGCTCTGATTGCTACGCCAGCAACACCTCCAGTGGCTACCACACCATCGGCACCATTCACTCCAATCCTTCAGGAATTCAGTGATGTTTTCCCGGCTGAGCTTCCCGGCGATTTACCACCTTTGCGAGACATCCAGCATCACATTGATTTAGTTCCTAATGCAGTGCTTCCCAATAGACCTCATTATCGAATGAGCCCGCAGGAACATGACGAGCTTCGTCGTCAAGTTGAAGATCTTCTTCAAAAGGGTTATATTCGTGAAAGCTTAAGTCCTGCTGCAGTACCTGCCCTACTCATTCCAAAGAAAGATGGCTCGTGGAGAATGTGTGTTGATAGTCGAGCAATCAACAAGATCACAGTTCGCTATAGGTTCCCTATTCCTCGCCTAGACGACCTGCTTGATCAAATTGGTAAGGCAACGATATTTACTAAGCTGGACTTGAAGAGTGGTTATCACCAAATTCGTATTCGACCAGGAGATGAGTGGAAGACCGCTTTCAAAACGCGTGAAGGTCTTTTTGAGTGGACGGTAATGCCTTTTGGACTTTCTAATGCACCAAGCACGTTCATGAGAGTCATGAATCAGGCACTTCGTCCTTTTATTGGCAAATATGTGGTCGTCTATTTTGATGACATATTGATATTTAGCAACGACCTTCCTAGCCATTTGTTGCACTTACGAACCGTTCTTGACGTCCTCCGGCGTGAGAAACTTTATGGCGCACTTCACAAGTGTGTCTTTGGCGAAGATCATGTCCTCTTTTTGGGATACATAGTCTCCAGCAAAGGTTTACGCGTGGACCCTAGCAAGGTGGAAGCCATTCAGTCCTGGCCAACACCTCGTTCTATCACGGAAATACGAAGTTTTCATGGCCTCGTTTCTTTTTACCGGCGATTTGTGCACCATTTTAGTAATATTGCAGCGCCTTTGACAGATTGCATGAAGGGTTCTTCGTTTGTTTGGACGGCAGAAGCCAATCAGGCATTTGAAGACCTCAAGCAACGACTTGTCTCTGCTCAGGTATTGGCCTTGCCTGACTTCACTCAGGTCTTTGAACTTCATTGTGATGCGTGTAAGTTCGGAATTGGTGCGGTCCTTAGCCAATCAGGGCGACCTGTTGCTTTCTTTAGCGAGAAGATAGCTGGTTCACGTGCTCGTTACAGTACGTATGACGTGGAGTTTTATGCTATTGTGCAAGCTATAAAACATTGGAGACACTACCTCTTTCACCAGGAATTTATTCTTTATACCGATCATGATGCCTTAAAACACTTGGGAAGTCAGGATAAAATTTCTTCGAGACATGCCTCTTGGATAGCATTCCTGCAGCAGTTCACTTTCGTGATTAAGCATCTGTCCGGGAAATCCAA
>NW_026619138.1:7500-9583 GCF_000801105.2 Raphanus sativus
TAACGGGAACCTGCACTCAACCAAATAACCAAGCAAGAATAGAAAACATGATGCATCATAGCCCTACTCCTAGTCAGGTTATTAACTCAGTCTTAATTCCGTTTCATCTCAACTTAGCCCGTGCCAAGCTGAGTCCAATTCAATAAAATAACCCTAAGGACTCTATCATGCAATAGCGTGATATAATCTAATCTATAATCTATAAGCAGACTCGATCTATCCTAAATTCCAAACGGAATTCAAACAAACCAACTCACAGTGTTCTTTGCCGATAAGCAGCTGGTTGATCGGAGAGGACGTAGCCAAAACCCAACCTCGACATCTTGAATGGACTAGACTGGACTGATCTTGACTTGGACAGAACCTCCCCTGATACTGGTCTGGACAGAACTCAACTCGAGCAGAACCTCCCCTAGCTGCTGGACGATTTCTTCGGACTTTAGGCAGAGTATCGATCTTCAAATCTTCGACTGAACTGAACCCATCTTGGACAGCACCTCCACTTGATCATCAGAGAATATGACTTGCTTGGACGAATTGATTTGGACAGAACCTTCCCTAGCTGCTGGATAATACTTCAGAACTTCTCGGCAGAGTTTCGGACCTCGAAAATGGTCTAGAACTCTCAAAACAACTCGAAACCTCTTGCTTTCTTTTTCTACTTTCTCTCTCTCTCTCTAGCCACGTTTTTGGAGTGATTTTGGTGTGTGAGGAATGAATGAAATGGGCAGGGGTCGTGGGGTTTATATAGGATACATCAGCGAATCAGGTTCAGGTTGGTGGCAGCCTGTGTGTCGCTTCGCATGGCTCCGGACGCATGCGTCGCGGCACCTCGTGCTCCACATGTCTGATGGCATGACCAGAGTGTCATGCAGGGTGACACCACACCTTCCACATGTCTGATCCACGTTCTGAACTCATCCATTTTGACACCACAGCGCACACATGTCGGTATGCATGCTTCGATCGCAGGTTGCGCGGCACCTCGTGCTTCTGTGTGTCAAGCTGCATGTGCTGCTCCCATGCACGGTGACACCTCGTGCTTGTGTAGACAGATAGGTCATCAGATGATTGACACCACGTCCTGATCCCTTGAATTGAGACACCTCGAGCTTCTCGGTTCATTTGTGCGGTTTCGGTCCTTTCGGTGAATTTTCGACCCGCGATCAATCTTGAATATTTTTCCGCTCCCGTTCTGATGCTCTGAATATTACTAATAGACTCCATAAGGATTTCTGAACTTGAAGAAAAATATATCCCGAGCCTCCGGCTTCCTCGAAAAATAGATAATACCGAAATCAGGGTTTTCGGTCAATTTCGGGTTTTCCCGTCGTGCTTGCTTCCCGTCATGCTTGCTTCCCGTCCTGCTTGCTTCCCGTCCTGCTTCCGACTTATAATGTCTCCAGAATAATATTTTACTCATACGAAGATTTTCTGAGAAAACTTCGTGATGAAGAAACGTCGGTCTTCAAAAACGTCGAGCTTCTAAATCGTCGTGCTTCCAAAAATGTAATGCTTCCAAAACGACCGTCTGATCAATCTAAGCCACTTCTAAAAATGGTAGAGCAGCTTACTTCGACTCATGCTTCACTTACGATCCATTCTTGACCTTCTCGTACTTTGAAACTTCTCGATCCATCGTTGTCGCCCGCGATTCAACCACCAAGTTGATGCTCGACCAATCTTCTATTTTCTCTGAACCATGTTAAGTTTGAAATGATCAAAACTCAACATTCCTCCTCATCTTTTGATTCCCAAAAGCTTGGCTCCAAACTCCGACTTTGTCGATCTCGACCATTTTACCCCTAAGGGCGGGTTATCACATTCTCCCCCCCTTAATAGAATTCGTCCTCGAATTCTTAAATGTGTAACTGCTCAGCTTCACGACATGCTCTCCCTGAATGACTATCTCTCCTGGATCACTTCATTTCGCGGTCTTGATCACTTGATGTGCTTCTCATCGGTTTGCCCTCGGAATCTCCCTTTCGGTTTCTTTGGTTTCCACCCAGACTTCTGGTTCTGAACTTGCTCTATCTTGATGCTTCTTTCATAATGAACTCATCTCCATATCGCTATACTCTGT
>NW_026619139.1:0-9581 GCF_000801105.2 Raphanus sativus
AAGAACACAAAGATGTTTAAGAGATTTCTATTATAATCTTCAATGATTTTCAAGAGAGCTACAAGATAGCTTTATATACACAGCTAAGGATTGTTCTAGATCTTATCTAGGCTAGCTGTAAAGGTGATTAGTCATCACATTGGGATGAGAGAGCATCGTAACGGTTTTGTACAAGAGCTGGCTTTGTCGTCTTCGTCAATAGCTCTTCCGTACTTGATCTTCCCGTTGATGCTCTGTTCTTAGACACAGAGTCGATTATGTCTGGGCCTCTCTTTTCTTCTTGGGCTTTATGTATATCTTCGAGGCCCAATGGCTTGTGTCTATCATATATGTTAACTATACCATATAAATCCAGCTATAGATCACTTATGTATTGAGTGGCAAGTGGAAAGGAGGTCCAGATATTTATACATAAAATATGCTCTTGTTTTGAGTGCTTAGCTTGAACCTATGGTTTCAATTTAAAGATATTTGAAAAAGAGATGCAAGAGGGTCCAAGCCATTGTTGTTAATAATTTGGCTTCACAAATCACAATGGTTAACAAGTTAGCATATATTTGTGTATATGCATTTCCTCTCAGATAAATTCAATTAGTATTTTCTTCGACTCACAACTTACTTTCATTTACATTAACTTTTTGGGATATACTAATAGCAAGAGAGAATTAGCCATTCTCTGTCCGCGAAGGCTTTCCTTAGTTATTTATTAACTTTAAGTCTTTAACTCATACCATATGCAATCGTTTACTCTTTTTCAACTAACTACACAGTATTTTCAAGGAAGCATAATAAACTTAAGCAATTGTGTCTAACTTATCCATGTTTTTAGTGGTACTTTAATTCGGAAAACAAAAAAACTAATAGTAAAAGACAAATCCAATGGATTTCATGCCTTGTTGCGATATAGTAGAATCCAATCCAATCTTTTTTTTTTGTTATTAAAACAGTAAAATAGTATCATATACCATTTTAATAGAGTAGTGGCTTAACACTATCAAACGAGCACTTGCCAATCAAAATGAAAGTTATTACTAATGACAAAACGACATTATTACATATACGGATATACCTAACTCCCATTTTGACAGAAAGTTGAGACTACTATGCTAAAAAGAATAGACAAAAAGTTAAGACTACCCCTCCATTTGATATTATAAAAAGAAAATATGTTCCAAGGATGATGGTCACTTTGATCATGGCCCAAATCATTCCCACCCATGGAAAAGATGCTCATGCCATCAAACCTTTTTTCAAAAAAAAAAAAAATAATAAAGGGTAGAACCCACATCAAACTAAAAAAGTAAAGTAATTAACCATTTCCTTCTTTCGTACCCAATAACATAAATATTTGATCAATCAACAAATCGAAAATCGAAAATCTTTGAAAACAAAAAAGAAAACACTATGGAACTATCTCTAGCATTAACATCAACAGATCATCAGCATCAGGTTAACAATAATCCATCACCTTCAGAAGCACATCCAGACACTATGGATTTTCTATCTCGAGAATGGTGTAATTTTGCTGTCCAGTCGCTTCAGCCCGACCATATCATCTACGACCGTTCCATTGTCCCCGTAGAGACATCACTCGCCAAGTTTCAAGGCGACTTAAGTCTTGTTCCTTGTGGTGTAAGTAACCAGAGATTTTTTATTTATTTATTCCTGATTATTTCTTCAGGTTGCTTTGGTAAGTGTTTTTAATTAATGAAGATTGTCAAACTAGATGGATAAGAGTATGAAGATGGGCGATGCAGATTTTAAGCCCTCTATGCCTTCATGGAAAACCAATGATGTCAAGGTTAACATATCATGTTGAAATTATAATTTTCTCCTATAATACGGTTTGTTTGTTGTATGGATGTTCATATTTTTCCTCATATTGTTTTTTTATATTTATAATTTTGTTAAGGTTTATTTGATTCACAATTGGTGAATTTTTGGTTAATGAAAACATATAAAAACCCAATAAATTTACATTTTAGAGAATAAAACAGCGATTAATAGAGAAACTTAAAAGATTATCTTATATTGACAATATTTTTGTTGAACGATGTAAACAGTCATGGATATGGATGCAACAAGCAATGCACCCGGAGTTGAGCTACGATGGCTTCTTCCACAAGAAACTTGTAGAACCCTGTTTTGCTATTTCGTTAGGTTTGATTTTTAAATAAACGTATTGGTTTTCTGAATTAAAACAATAATGGGATTGTAGAAACTTCCTTGGAAGATTACGCCATCCATAAAGAAATGGTGGAAAGAGATTAAGGCCAAACGAAAAGAAGAAGTGAGGCTACAGAGAGCTGAAGTCCACGCCGCCGTTTCATTAGCCGGTCTGGCTGCAGCTCTAGCCGCCGTAGCTTCAGAGAACGCTGGGAAAGACGGTTGCAATGGTCGACCAACAACTAAAGAGACAGCCGTGGCTTCTGCTGCGGCTGTGGTAGCGGCGCAGTGTGCTCAGATGGCAGAGACAATGGGAGCAAACAGAGACCAGCTCAGCGCAATGATTGGTTCCGCTATGACTGGGACAAGTGTTAGTGAGATACTCACTCTCACTGCCTCAGCTACAACTTGTAAGAAAAAGATTTAAGTTTCTTTCTTTGTGTGTATTCTATAAGTATGCTCTGTTTCTGAGTCATTGGTTTTTGGTAAATAAGCTTTGAGAGGTGCTGCGACGTTGAAAGCAAGAAGAGGTTGCAAGATCAATAGATTGAACGGCTCTGTGCCTGTGTTACCTATCGAAGACTCCTCTGATTTGCTTCCTGAATTTGACAAGAATACATCTCTTCTTGCTAAAGGAACCGATCTCTCCGTTGAGACACCAGATGGTATATAAATCCTCTGTTTTTCTTCTCTTAATTCCTCTGTTTTGTGGATAAACTAATGATATATCATTGGACTGGAACAGGGGATTTCAAGGTTAGGACAGTGTCTATAGTCTTAAACAAGGACAGGAAGGTCTAAATCTTGCACTAATCCTCAATACTCTTAACCAATCATGTTTATTAAACATTGATCTTGGGTTTATTTTACACAGGTGATTCTTAAAATGAAGAAACATAACCTGCTCAGGACCAAGAAAGAATGTATGAGCTAGCTTCTTTATCCCTTGTGTTTTGACCTAACTTGATTTCCAAGCTAAGATTTCAAAGCATTGAGTGTTTTGTTTGTGATTTGTGTGGTAAGGTATTGTGACGAATGTTCATGTGGAACTTTATAAAGATTCGGAGAGCGAAGACAACAACATAGAAGACACTTGTTATCTCATTGTCCTGAAGACGAACAGAGGAGCTATCAAACTAGACATGGAGGACGATTACGGCCGTTACAAGACATGGGTCACAACGATTCAACACATGCTCACTCTCTCTTCTTCTTCTTCTTCTTCCTTCCGTACAAAATACGATCTCACTTTCTACAACAAAAACTGAAATGTTTCTTAGTTTTGTTGTTCAATTTCTCTATGTAATTTACTTTAATTTGCATGTTTATTTTTATATCCTCCTCTGTTTCTTTTCTTGCTCTCGATTTGATCCTATAATATAAAGCATAATTTGAGAACTTACGTTTCTTATACTCCACAGACATCAGCTAGCATTCTAAGTAAAGTAACCTGAGATTTGAGAAGCATAAAATGCTGATTGACTTGATGATCAAGGTAATGACTAGGGGAAACCTACAAATTAGATAAGTAGTAAGGAAACAACGTATATAAAAAAGTAAAAACATAACATATGAACATTCTATCAAGCTACTCCTTTGCTAGCTTGGTTTTTGAAGGATAAAATGTAGCGACCAAGATTCAAACTATCCAGCATAAGGATAGTTGATCAGGCGCCTCACTTATTTAATGATTCAAACCAAACTCAGCAAAGTCGATTCAGAGATATTATTGGCTATAGAAAGAAAATTGATCAGGCGCCTCACCAGCTACATCATTCAGAACAATTTCACACATAAATTTCCTGAGAAGACGCCAATTTGTTTGCTTTCAAGCAATGTAAGGGAACATAAGCAGCCACAGCATCAAGAAGAAGAAAAATTTATAAATCAAAGTAGAGAAATATTTGTGAGATAAATTAATTTGATTGAAACCAAAAAGTAGAGAAGAAGTTGCAAGATCAATAGATTGAACGGCTCTGTGACTGTATTACCTATCGAAGACTCCTCTGATTTGCCTCCTGAATTTGACAAGAATACATCTCTTCTTGCTAAAGGAACCGATCTCTTCGTTGAGACACCAGATGGTATATAAATCCTCTGTTTTCCTTCTCTTAACTCCTCTGTTTTGTGGATAAACTAAAGATATATGGTTATCATTGGACTGGAACAGGGGATTTCAAGGTCAGGACAGTGTCCATGGTTTTAAACAAAGATGGAAAAGTCTAAATCTTGCACGTATCCTCATTATTCTTAACCAGTCATGTTTATCAAACAATGATCTTTGGGTTTATTTTACACAGGTGATTCTTAAAATGAAGAAGCATAACCTTCTCAGGACTAAGAAATAATGTATGAGCTAGCTTCTTAATGCTTTTGTGTATTCGGTTTAGGAAATTTACTTTTTTTATAAGTATGTATTCCTAATCAGAAAAAGAAAATCAGGTTTTGAGACTGCTATAAATACATGTTTAAGGGTTTGTAAGATTATTAATTCACACAATTATAAGAAGTCTCTCAATACGTTTTGCTCTTATTTTCTTCAAAGTTAATTTGCGTTGATTCACAACAGACGTGATATTATAATCTATTAAATTTATTATGAATAATGACAATCAGAATGTTGAGGCTATGTTTAACTACTCGATTTAACATACAAATACGAAAATGATACCCACCCAAACAAGAAAATAAACAACATATACCAAATCTCATTTCCAACTGCTCAGACTTACAGTTTATTTTTTTAACTTTTACATTAAACTTTAGGAATCTTTATGGTAATCCAATTTGGATTTGTAGAGGATAAGTCACACGTGTTTTCTTTCTCTTGCTCAATAGTCAAACCTATGTAAAATTACCGGCCAAACTTTACCTATTTGGTTTTAAGTGAAAAAAAAGAAGAAGAGAAGATGTACCAAGTATCAACTTTGATTTGACACAATGAAAAGAACCAAAGAAAAGTATTATGTACTTTACAACAACTGGAAAAAGAAGCAATTATCGACACTGTTCAGACCAGTACAACTGTCCAGAAAAAGAAAGCAAGAAGTAATATGTCAACTTATTTGAGATCAGTATGAGTTGACTACACCTAAGAGCAACCGCTATGGCATACGGAACATAACATAGACTTCTGTGACAGGATTTGCAGCACCACTGGCAGATTCTTGAATGTTTCTAGCCAGCACATAACAAGTCTTTTCAAGGAAATGTTCAATCTTCAAATCTTCAATCCAAGGGAAACAGCTTCCAAGTGACTCAAGTACAAGATGAAGATCGAAACTCATCCTATCTAAAAACCCATCTTGAATCTCTATAGTGTCTTCAGGGGTAGCAGATGTCTTCTCAACCATTGTGTTGAATAAAGAAGGCATGAAGCCTAAACAACTTTGGAGGTGGATATTGAATGAATTTTCATCAAACCACTAGAGTAGAACATTATATATGTAAAGGAAATAAATTTATCCGAATATTCCTATCTTCCATTATCTCGTCAAATTCTTTTTGTTTACTGATTTAAAAAAGAAACCCATATTTTTGCAAAAACTATCTAGTTTGTACTAATTTTGATACTATGTCACCATATGAATTCTCAGTGAGTGCAAGAGTTAATCCTAATTTGTATATGTGTCTCCACCTTATTGGCTTCGGTTCAAAATATTGTGTCTGCAAATTTTATCAAGCTACGATATATATTAAAAAATATTTACATATTTGCAATATATGAAATTTAATTTATAGATGAAATTTAAACTATCATTAATATTTGTGACTAGACATGTATTGAAATATTTTTTGATCATTATGATCTGTTACATTAAATTTGTTCTGATTGCGAAACAGTCGCTTAAATAATTAACATGACTTTATTTTTGGAACTATAGCAAATCGAACTACTATATTAAAACATATTGCTTTAGACATAAACCTTTTAAAACCCAGTTAGAACTTCATATTGAACTATTTCATCAATAACTTTATAAATAAAATAAACTAAGCCCCCCCCCCCCAAAGAGTTTGTGACTATTAAGATTTTTACTGTTACACTGTTTGAGACTACGAGGACTTTAGTTGTCAACTCAAATATTTAACTGTTTAAAATAGTTATATTTTTAGAAACAATTAAAGCCAAGAATTGTGATTTTAAGAAAATAACCAGGTTAGTTCCATTGAATTTAATGCTGCTTTTTGAAGTAACCATAATTTAGAGCAAAAATTCTATCACCATCACATGAGAAACCATCAACAATTGAAACCAGTAAAGATCTGTCGCCACCATCTGCTGTCAATTATTTTTTTCTAAACGGTTCAATTGAAGAAAATCATTAGTCTTTCCATTTCCATTGGAAAAACATACAAAAAAACAATAATTTTTTTTGCCAGATTTAAAATAAATTGATAATCAAACAAATTAAAAAACTAAAAATAAATCAAATAAAAAAAAGAAGTAAAACGAATCAAACAAGTTGATGACAGAGCTAAAGTCTCCTTCCATCGGCTTGAAGAAAAATCTCTCTTTTCTCTCTTCCCTGACTAATAGGTTACAAGAGCAATAATAAATTTGACAGGTTAGTGTAATAATTGAAAATGTAATAAATATAACTAAGAAACATTTACACCTGAGGTCACTTTTCCTCTTCTATATTACACGGTAAGTCACTTGTTACTCCTAAAGTACTTTTGCACACTGAATCATGCATATTGCTTATTCAAATGACAAATATATCCTTTTTCGTTTACTTAGCAGTGCAAACTTTTGTCGGCAAAATGACTTCCTTTTATTTTATTTTATTTTTTGCTTTGTTTTCTTTTTCCTAAATTGAGAATCTAGATGGAATGTTAGAAGAGAGAATAAATCAAACGGCTGGGTTCACGGTAGGTGTTCTCGCGGCTGACGGCTGCGGTGTGAACCGGTGTCATTGGTGGTGATGATGATAGCGGCGTGACGTTCTGTTGGTGGATGTCTCTTCGATTAGTAACAATTTTAAACAGGAAATTATTCAGTTTTGTGGTTGATTGGTCTTGTACTTGTCTCTCTCGATTATATCTTTTTTTTTTTGAACAATCTCTCTCGATTATATCATTTCCCGTTTTGTGGCAGGTGTTATGACTAACTAGCTTAGTAGTTGCATAGAGTTGGAATCTTCCATGTTAGGGAAGAAACCCAACTTCTGGGTTTTGATTCAATATTAAAGTTTGTTTCTTTTGGTAAGTTCACCATGCTTTTGAGATGTTCGTTGATACTGAAGCTACATGGATCCAAAATAGTTGTATTTCTGATACATTTGGATAACATTCTATTGTTTTGGTTTCAAGTCTCAGGCCTCTGAATCCTTCGTGTGTTCTGTGTCTCTGGTTCTCAGAAGCAGCAAGAAGGATACAATAATGAGAGAAAACAATTATTCCTATATTGATCAAGTGTATGTTTCAATTTTGTTCCTATAGTTGACTTCCCACTTGTCTTTAGAGATTGCAAACAAGTTCACATCTTTAAAACTCCTAAAATATGTTTCTTTTCTTTAAACAAAAGGTGTACATTTAAACGGAGAAAACATGTGGATAGCTTTATAGTGTACATGTGGATAATTTTAATGGTGTACATTATATAACACGATTTGACTCACTCATGTTTATGCTTGTTGATTTCTAACACAAGACTGACCAAGCAAGAAAAGAGGGAAAATAAACCCAAGGTATAGGCTACTATGAAAAAGATACAACTTCAAGTTGAATTACTTGGTAAGAAGATGGAAAGTAAAGCAAAAGCCAGGCAAAAACTCGAGACCAACTTCAAGTTGAAGAAAGGGTTTATACCCCATGACTTGGACAAAGAGATTAAAAGGGTCATGTGAGTAGTAATTTAGCTAAATGTGTTGTTTTTCTATAAAGAAAGGCGTACATGTGGATAGTTCTTTACAGTGTACATATGGATAATCTTAATGTTGTACATGTAGTTTCATCACAATGATGTGTACATGAAAAAAAATGTACACATGGATACTATTTTTTTATGCACACATAAACTGAAAAAAAAACATACACATTAGTCTTGCATTAGGAAAATTTAAAACCGATACAGTGGGTGTACAAGTACTCTCATGAAAACATGTACATGCCATAAGCATACACATAGACAATAATTTTTGTTGTCCATTATGTTACAAGAAGCTAAACCATTATGTTCACGTCCACATGTACATCGTCTAGCGATGTCCACACGTACACCTTGTAGACATGTCCATGTGTAACTGATGTGATTCCTTAACAAACTATCCATGTCACTGCTTGTCACTGCTGGGGTTCTTCTACGAACTGTCCATGTTTTTAAACTTCATTCTTATTGTCCTAACAAGCCGGTTCCCATTCAAATACCTCTCAAATCTTCATTCTTGTATTTCACATCCTCTGCCAAGCCAATAATCAGTAGATCCTGCAATGGGTAACCCTGCATCACTGGAAACAAATCAGCTTCGAGCACAATATCAGCATCAAAGAAGCTCTAGCATCCACACAAGAAAGCTTTCAAATCACAATCAACAAATCACGCCCTAAACATAAACTTAAACGAAAACTTTACCTATGGATTCAGCGAATCACACTTTAAGCACTCGTGATGACAAAAGCTTCTGTTGCCGAGGCATTATCTGCAAATTCAAGAAAACTCAATCACTCGGGAATCAATAAAAATAAGCAAATAACTCTGAGTGATAACTGTAGAGAAGAAATTGATCAGACAAAAGAAGACAGTTTTCGATACATACAGAAACTGACGGATACAACGACGACTGAGGAAAAAGAGGAGCTTGTTGGGACCAGAAAAAAAAAAGAAATGCTTGTGATATTGATGATGGATGAGTATCTCTCGGGCTGAAATTCTGCAAACTGGGTTGTGGCAGGTCCATCGAAATCTTAAACCAGGTATGGAAGGATGAATGAGATAGAGTTTTTGTGGTTGTTGAAGTCGTCGTCGCCGTCAAATAAAACGCGATAGTTTGAGATAAGGAAAATAAAGAGATGATAGAAAAGAAAAAGTATTAAGATAAAGACTAGATTTTGACCCGCCCTTGAAAGGGCGGGTATTATTTTCACTTTTATGAAATATATTATTTGTTTGTAATTATTGAATGCATTTATCTTAGTAAAATCTTCTTTATAATAAGTTCGACATATAGAGTCTCTCTGGTAAACTATGTGTTTTTTTGCTTTGTTTTATTCTCTCGCTAATAAATATATTTATTTGGCTTGTTGTTAAAATAAATAATTTTAGAACGCAAATGTATAATACTTTTATATTGATATTTTAAACAATGTGACATATTTCTATATTAATTAAATATTTACATTGTAATTTAATTTTTTATACAAATAAACATATTTGTGTAGTCTGTTGTTAAAAAAATGATTTTGAATGCAAA
>NW_026619140.1:0-9581 GCF_000801105.2 Raphanus sativus
AGAAGAAAAATCTCATAGGAGTTGTGAGTAAGAAGATATCCCACTTTCTATCCAGATGATTCCAGATTAGCCTGTTCGGACATATGCCAATATCTTCATGATTCTTATCAAACCAGGATGAACCACGATCTAAGAAGCTTTATTTGGAACCACTAATCAGTGGAGAATAACCAGGAAGTTGAATAAATCTCATAGGAGTTGTGAGTAAGAAGATATCCCACTTTCTATCCAGATGATTCCAGATTAGCCTGTTCGGACATATGGCAATATCTTCATGATTCTTATCAAACCAGGATGAACCACGATCTAAGAAGCTTTATTTGGAACCACTAATCAGTGGAGAATAACCAGGAAGTTGAATAAATCTCATAGGAGTTGTGAGTAAGAAGATATCCCACTTTCTATCCAGATGATTCCAGATTAGCCTGTTCGGACATATGGCAATATCTTCATGATTCTTATCAAACCAGGATGAACCACGATCTAAGAAGCTTTATTTGGAACCACTAATCAGTGGAGAATAACCAGGAAGTTGAATAAATCTCATAGGAGTTGTGAGTAAGAAGATATCCCACTTTCTATCCAGATGATTCCAGATTAGCCTGTTCGGACATATGGCAATATCTTCATGATTCTTATCAAACCAGGATGAACCACGATCTAAGAAGCTTTATTTGGAACCACTAATCAGTGGAGAATAACCAGGAAGTTGAATAAATCTCATAGGAGTTGTGAGTAAGAAGATATCCCACTTTCTATCCAGATGATTCCAGATTAGCCTGTTCGGACATATGGCAATATCTTCATGATTCTTATCAAACCAGGATGAACCACGATCTAAGAAGCTTTATTTGGAACCACTAATCAGTGGAGAATAACCAGGAAGTTGAATAAATCTCATAGGAGTTGTGAGTAAGAAGATATCCCACTTTCTATCCAGATGATTCCAGATTAGCCTGTTCGGACATATGGCAATATCTTCATGATTCTTATCAAACCAGGATGAACCACGATCTAAGAAGCTTTATTTGGAACCACTAATCAGTGGAGAATAACCAGGAAGTTGAATAAATCTCATAGGAGTTGTGAGTAAGAAGATATCCCACTTTCTATCCAGATGATTCCAGATTAGCCTGTTCGGACATATGGCAATATCTTCATGATTCTTATCAAACCAGGATGAACCACGATCTAAGAAGCTTTATTTGGAACCACTAATCAGTGGAGAATAACCAGGAAGTTGAATAAATCTCATAGGAGTTGTGAGTAAGAAGATATCCCACTTTCTATCCAGATGATTCCAGATTAGCCTGTTCGGACATATGGCAATATCTTCATGATTCTTATCAAACCAGGATGAACCACGATCTAAGAAGCTTTATTTGGAACCACTAATCAGTGGAGAATAACCAGGAAGTTGAATAAATCTCATAGGAGTTGTGAGTAAGAAGATATCCCACTTTCTATCCAGATGATTCCAGATTAGCCTGTTCGGACATATGGCAATATCTTCATGATTCTTATCAAACCAGGATGAACCACGATCTAAGAAGCTTTATTTGGAACCACTAATCAGTGGAGAATAACCAGGAAGTTGAATAAATCTCATAGGAGTTGTGAGTAAGAAGATATCCCACTTTCTATCCAGATGATTCCAGATTAGCCTGTTCGGACATATGGCAATATCTTCATGATTCTTATCAAACCAGGATGAACCACGATCTAAGAAGCTTTATTTGGAACCACTAATCAGTGGAGAATAACCAGGAAGTTGAATAAATCTCATAGGAGTTGTGAGTAAGAAGATATCCCACTTTCTATCCAGATGATTCCAGATTAGCCTGTTCGGACATATGGCAATATCTTCATGATTCTTATCAAACCAGGATGAACCACGATCTAAGAAGCTTTATTTGGAACCACTAATCAGTGGAGAATAACCAGGAAGTTGAATAAATCTCATAGGAGTTGTGAGTAAGAAGATATCCCACTTTCTATCCAGATGATTCCAGATTAGCCTGTTCGGACATATGGCAATATCTTCATGATTCTTATCAAACCAGGATGAACCACGATCTAAGAAGCTTTATTTGGAACCACTAATCAGTGGAGAATAACCAGGAAGTTGAATAAATCTCATAGGAGTTGTGAGTAAGAAGATATCCCACTTTCTATCCAGATGATTCCAGATTAGCCTGTTCGGACATATGGCAATATCTTCATGATTCTTATCAAACCAGGATGAACCACGATCTAAGAAGCTTTATTTGGAACCACTAATCAGTGGAGAATAACCAGGAAGTTGAATAAATCTCATAGGAGTTGTGAGTAAGAAGATATCCCACTTTCTATCCAGATGATTCCAGATTAGCCTGTTCGGACATATGGCAATATCTTCATGATTCTTATCAAACCAGGATGAACCACGATCTAAGAAGCTTTATTTGGAACCACTAATCAGTGGAGAATAACCAGGAAGTTGAATAAATCTCATAGGAGTTGTGAGTAAGAAGATATCCCACTTTCTATCCAGATGATTCCAGATTAGCCTGTTCGGACATATGGCAATATCTTCATGATTCTTATCAAACCAGGATGAACCACGATCTAAGAAGCTTTATTTGGAACCACTAATCAGTGGAGAATAACCAGGAAGTTGAATAAATCTCATAGGAGTTGTGAGTAAGAAGATATCCCACTTTCTATCCAGATGATTCCAGATTAGCCTGTTCGGACATATGGCAATATCTTCATGATTCTTATCAAACCAGGATGAACCACGATCTAAGAAGCTTTATTTGGAACCACTAATCAGTGGAGAATAACCAGGAAGTTGAATAAATCTCATAGGAGTTGTGAGTAAGAAGATATCCCACTTTCTATCCAGATGATTCCAGATTAGCCTGTTCGGACATATGGCAATATCTTCATGATTCTTATCAAACCAGGATGAACCACGATCTAAGAAGCTTTATTTGGAACCACTAATCAGTGGAGAATAACCAGGAAGTTGAATAAATCTCATAGGAGTTGTGAGTAAGAAGATATCCCACTTTCTATCCAGATGATTCCAGATTAGCCTGTTCGGACATATGGCAATATCTTCATGATTCTTATCAAACCAGGATGAACCACGATCTAAGAAGCTTTATTTGGAACCACTAATCAGTGGAGAATAACCAGGAAGTTGAATAAATCTCATAGGAGTTGTGAGTAAGAAGATATCCCACTTTCTATCCAGATGATTCCAGATTAGCCTGTTCGGACATATGGCAATATCTTCATGATTCTTATCAAACCAGGATGAACCACGATCTAAGAAGCTTTATTTGGAACCACTAATCAGTGGAGAATAACCAGGAAGTTGAATAAATCTCATAGGAGTTGTGAGTAAGAAGATATCCCACTTTCTATCCAGATGATTCCAGATTAGCCTGTTCGGACATATGGCAATATCTTCATGATTCTTATCAAACCAGGATGAACCACGATCTAAGAAGCTTTATTTGGAACCACTAATCAGTGGAGAATAACCAGGAAGTTGAATAAATCTCATAGGAGTTGTGAGTAAGAAGATATCCCACTTTCTATCCAGATGATTCCAGATTAGCCTGTTCGGACATATGGCAATATCTTCATGATTCTTATCAAACCAGGATGAACCACGATCTAAGAAGCTTTATTTGGAACCACTAATCAGTGGAGAATAACCAGGAAGTTGAATAAATCTCATAGGAGTTGTGAGTAAGAAGATATCCCACTTTCTATCCAGATGATTCCAGATTAGCCTGTTCGGACATATGGCAATATCTTCATGATTCTTATCAAACCAGGATGAACCACGATCTAAGAAGCTTTATTTGGAACCACTAATCAGTGGAGAATAACCAGGAAGTTGAATAAATCTCATAGGAGTTGTGAGTAAGAAGATATCCCACTTTCTATCCAGATGATTCCAGATTAGCCTGTTCGGACATATGGCAATATCTTCATGATTCTTATCAAACCAGGATGAACCACGATCTAAGAAGCTTTATTTGGAACCACTAATCAGTGGAGAATAACCAGGAAGTTGAATAAATCTCATAGGAGTTGTGAGTAAGAAGATATCCCACTTTCTATCCAGATGATTCCAGATTAGCCTGTTCGGACATATGGCAATATCTTCATGATTCTTATCAAACCAGGATGAACCACGATCTAAGAAGCTTTATTTGGAACCACTAATCAGTGGAGAATAACCAGGAAGTTGAATAAATCTCATAGGAGTTGTGAGTAAGAAGATATCCCACTTTCTATCCAGATGATTCCAGATTAGCCTGTTCGGACATATGGCAATATCTTCATGATTCTTATCAAACCAGGATGAACCACGATCTAAGAAGCTTTATTTGGAACCACTAATCAGTGGAGAATAACCAGGAAGTTGAATAAATCTCATAGGAGTTGTGAGTAAGAAGATATCCCACTTTCTATCCAGATGATTCCAGATTAGCCTGTTCGGACATATGGCAATATCTTCATGATTCTTATCAAACCAGGATGAACCACGATCTAAGAAGCTTTATTTGGAACCACTAATCAGTGGAGAATAACCAGGAAGTTGAATAAATCTCATAGGAGTTGTGAGTAAGAAGATATCCCACTTTCTATCCAGATGATTCCAGATTAGCCTGTTCGGACATATGGCAATATCTTCATGATTCTTATCAAACCAGGATGAACCACGATCTAAGAAGCTTTATTTGGAACCACTAATCAGTGGAGAATAACCAGGAAGTTGAATAAATCTCATAGGAGTTGTGAGTAAGAAGATATCCCACTTTCTATCCAGATGATTCCAGATTAGCCTGTTCGGACATATGGCAATATCTTCATGATTCTTATCAAACCAGGATGAACCACGATCTAAGAAGCTTTATTTGGAACCACTAATCAGTGGAGAATAACCAGGAAGTTGAATAAATCTCATAGGAGTTGTGAGTAAGAAGATATCCCACTTTCTATCCAGATGATTCCAGATTAGCCTGTTCGGACATATGGCAATATCTTCATGATTCTTATCAAACCAGGATGAACCACGATCTAAGAAGCTTTATTTGGAACCACTAATCAGTGGAGAATAACCAGGAAGTTGAATAAATCTCATAGGAGTTGTGAGTAAGAAGATATCCCACTTTCTATCCAGATGATTCCAGATTAGCCTGTTCGGACATATGGCAATATCTTCATGATTCTTATCAAACCAGGATGAACCACGATCTAAGAAGCTTTATTTGGAACCACTAATCAGTGGAGAATAACCAGGAAGTTGAATAAATCTCATAGGAGTTGTGAGTAAGAAGATATCCCACTTTCTATCCAGATGATTCCAGATTAGCCTGTTCGGACATATGGCAATATCTTCATGATTCTTATCAAACCAGGATGAACCACGATCTAAGAAGCTTTATTTGGAACCACTAATCAGTGGAGAATAACCAGGAAGTTGAATAAATCTCATAGGAGTTGTGAGTAAGAAGATATCCCACTTTCTATCCAGATGATTCCAGATTAGCCTGTTCGGACATATGGCAATATCTTCATGATTCTTATCAAACCAGGATGAACCACGATCTAAGAAGCTTTATTTGGAACCACTAATCAGTGGAGAATAACCAGGAAGTTGAATAAATCTCATAGGAGTTGTGAGTAAGAAGATATCCCACTTTCTATCCAGATGATTCCAGATTAGCCTGTTCGGACATATGCAATATCTTCATGATTCTTATCAAACCAGGATGAACCACGATCTAAGAAGCTTTATTTGGAACCACTAATCAGTGGAGAATAACCAGGAAGTTGAATAAATCTCATAGGGTTTTAATTCCCTTTTTATGATCTTGAGGGTGATTTGGTTTATGGTTTCGTTGGGATTGATAGAACAATGGTTTCTTTGGATAATGAGGATAGATGGGAGATGGTTTATGGATGAAGGTAGAGATGGTTGATGATACTTCAGTGTGAGATCGATGTGAGATCAAACACTTGTTCGATGTGCTTGTGATCGAGCAGGGCACCGCTCGGACGTGATCAACAAGCAAAGAGCAGAGGATTTTACTCCTAAGCAAACAATGTTCAAAGATGAACAAAGGATTCATAGTTTTAGAGATTTTTTGATAAAAAGAGTGAATGATCTTATTAGAAATCGAAACAGAGTATTTGTAGAACAAAGAACAACATTGGGAAATAAAAACAAAGAAATCAAACTTGTAGTTTTCGAAAAAGAACTTATGAAAACTAAGTAAGACCAAAGACTGAGTAATTGAATATCTTGACTCCGGTTTGGTCTTGGTCTTTGATTGAATCCGAGTTTGGTTTGAAGCAAACCAAACCAACAATTGCTTCCTTTAATTTCTTGGTTTGTGATCGAGTGATTGGCCCACTAGGAAAGGAGAATGGGTCTCGGTCCATCTTGCCATCAGTGTTCAGCTCCCCATCAGTGTTCAGCTCATCCTGCTTCTCTTCAGTCTCACTCAGCTGGTTTAGCTCACTTGTCTCCTCATCAGTATCAGTGAGCTGGTTCAGCTCATCTGTCGCCATTCCTTCAGCAAGTCTAGGCTTGGTTGCATCATGCCCTCCTCCTTTGAAAGGATTTGACCTCAAATCCGAACCATCTGCAATATAAGGAATCAAATCAGCAACATTGAAGGTAGAGCTCACAGTGTACTTATTTTGAAGATCAATCTGATAAGCATTATTATTTATCCTTTTGATAACACGGAATGGTCCATCTGTTCTTGGCATGAGCTTGGACTTTCTTTCAGCAGGGAATCTTTCTTTCCTCAAATGTACCCACACCAAATCTCCTGGTTCCAAGACTAGTTCACGTCTGCCTTTGTTGGCGTGTTTCTCATACTCCTTGGTCCTCTCTTCTATGTTCTTCTTAACCTGTTCATGCAAAGAAACAACATACTCGGCCTTGGCAATGCCATCAAGGTTAGCTTGTTCACAAAGAGGTAAAGGAAACAGATCCAAAGGAGTTAGAGGATTAAAACCATACACAACCTGAAAAGGAGAAAACTTAGTAGCTCTATGAACAGAATGGTTGTATGCAAACTCAACATGAGGTAAACAATCCTCCCAAGACTTAAGGTTCTTTTTAACAACAGTTCGCAAGATAGTAGACAAGGATCTATTAACTACTTCAGTTTGCCCATCAGTTTGAGGATGGCAAGTAGTAGAAAACAAAAGCTTGGTGCCTAACTTAGACCACAAAGTTTTCCAGAAGTGGCTCAAGAATTTAGTATCCCTATCAGACACAATGGTTCTAGGCATGCCATGCAAACGTACTACTTCTCTAAAGAACAATTCAGCAACTTTCACAGCATTGTCAGTTTGATGACCAGGTATGAAATGAGCCATTTTGGAAAACCTATCTACTACAACAAAGATGGAGTCTCGACCCTTTCTAGTCCTAGGCAATCCAAGAACAAAATCCATAGATATGTCAACCCAAGGTGCACTAGGAATAGGAAGAGGAGTATACAAACCTTGTGGTCGTGCTTTGGCTTTGGCTTGGATGCAAACAACACACTTGTTGCAGATCTTCTCTACATCTTTCTTCATGCTTGGCCAGTAGAAGTGTTCTTTCAAGGTGCTATAAGTCTTTGCAACTCCAAAATGTCCCATGAGTCCTCCTCCATGAGCTTCCCTGACATACATTTCTCTCAAAGAACTATTAGGAAGACACAAACGATTTTTAAAGAACAAGAAACCATCAGTTTGATAGTAATCTCCACTCGGATGTGTTGCACACTCTCTAAAAATATCTCCAAAGTCAGAGTCATCAACATAGTAAGACTTAATCTGCTCAAAACCTAACAACTTAGCTTCCATGGATGAAAACAAAGTGTATCTTCTAGACAAAGCATCAGCAACAATGTTTTCCTTACCTTGTTTGAAATGAATAACATAAGGAAAGGTTTCAAGGAATTCTACCCATCTTGCGTGCCTTTTGTTGAGCTTGTGCTGTCCTTTCAAGTGTTTGAGAGACTCATGATCAGTGTGGATCACAAATTCTTTTGGCCAAAGGTAGTGCTGCCAGGTTTCTAGAGCTCGGATGAGTGCATAGAGTTCCTTATCATAAGTAGGATAATTCAGCATGGCTCCTCCTAATTTCTCACTGAAGTAAGCAATTGGTTTCTTCTCTTGCATCAAAACAGCTCCAATACCTACACCAGAAGCATCACACTCGATTTCAAAAGTTTTAGAAAAATCAGGAAGAGCTAACAAAGGTGCATTGGTCAACTTCCCTTTCAAAGTTTGGAATGCCTCTTCTTGTTCTTTCCTCCACTGGAATCCCACATTTTTCTTGATAATCTCAGTGAGAGGGGCAGCAATGGTGCTGAAATCCCTAACAAAACGCCTGTAGAATCCAGCCAACCCATGAAAGCTCCTTACTTCACTTACACTGGTTGGAATAGGCCATTCTTTTATTGCTTTCACCTTCTCCTCGTCAACTCTGATTCCTTGTGCTGAAACAACAAAACCTAAAAACACAAGGTGATCTGTTCCAAAAGTACACTTTTTAAAGTTAGCAAACAGAGACTCCTTCCTAAGCACTTCTAGAACAGATTTCACATGATCAACATGTTCAGTCAAGCTTTTGCTATAGATCAGAATATCATCGAAGTAAACTACTACAAAGCGACCTATGAAAGCTCTCAAAACATGATTCATTAGTCTCATAAAAGTGCTAGGTGCATTGGTTAAGCCAAAAGGCATAACAAGCCATTCATACAAACCATGTTTTGTTTTAAAGGCAGTCTTCCATTCATCACCTTCTTTCATCCTAATCTGATGATATCCACTTTTCAAATCTACTTTAGAAAAGATGCAAGATCCATGAAGTTCATCAAGCATGTCGTCAAGTCTAGGGATAGGATGTCTATACTTTACCGTGATGTTGTTGATGGCTCTGCAGTCCACACACATGCGCCAGCTTCCATCTTTCTTTGGCACCAACAACACAGGTACTGCACTGAAAGAATATGAAGATTTAGAAGTATGGAAGAGAGTGGCGAGAGTGAGAGACAAAGAGAATGTGAAACATGATTCTTGATATTCAATATGGTAAGCATACAAGGTTTATTTAAAGGGAAAGACAGCATAAGAAAGTAATAAACAAAAGGAACAATAAACAAATCTGTCGATGATCAGTGAGGGGCAGAGTGAGCAGAGTGAAAGTGACTGGTCCTAACGGGTGGGAGGACCACTCTTTCCTTAACTCAACCCGTGACCTTTCTCCTCAGCGCCAACCACTTTACTTGGCGAGTTTCTTCTTCACTTCTCCTCATCACTTAATCCTTCTCATTAATCAACTACTAAACTTATCCACCTTGTACTCCAAGCTAGGTTATAAACTTGGTTCACAAGCAATGATCATCCTTTGCTCTCTTACGCTTGATCTGCTTCCTCTTTACTCTTGATGCTTCATCTCAACACTCCCCCTCAAGCTTGACCATATGGAACAAGTCAAGCTTGGAAGATCATGAAGCATTCCCTCATTAAAACCTTGATGTGCAAAACCCAGTGGGACA
>NW_026619141.1:0-9577 GCF_000801105.2 Raphanus sativus
TATGTCCGAACAGGCTAATCTGGAATCATCTGGATAGAAAGTGGGATATCTTCTTACTCACAACTCCTATTGATATTTTTATAGGTTTAGAGTGATTAAATCCGATTTAAGAGAGATTAAAGAGATTGAAGATTAAAAACAAGAGAGAGACTAGAGAGAGAGACTCAAACTTTCATTGAATTGATTATGATGAGGTTTACAAGAGTATATAGAGAGAGCAACAAGTAATTTCGAAATCATAAGCATGTGAAGTCAATGGACAGGCTGTAACTCCTTTTGAAACACTTGGCTATGCTTTCTCACATGCTTGCAATAGTGCTAAAGCACTCTTCTCCTTTCCAGCCAGTGACAGCCTGTCTAAGGCTCTTCTCTTATCCTTTTCCATACTCAGATCAAGTGTAGACAACCTAAGGTAACTTCTCCTTGCCATACGAGTTACCTTGGTTACTTTGGTAACTCCTTTAGTTACCACAGTAACTTTATTGTTACTGTGGTAAATCTCCAAAGTTACTGTCTGCTCCAAATCTCTTCCTCTCTCAATATATCAACTCTTCATCCTCTCATCTCAACACTCCCCCTCAAGCTTGACCATGTGGAACAAGTCAAGCTTGGAAGAACCATGAGATCTCCCTCATTAAAACCTCATTAAAGAAAACCCATTGGGACAAAACCTTAATGAGGAAAAAGTAGAGATCACATGATCAGGAGAGTGTATAGACTAGTGCTTAGCCGAGAGATCAATGAGCCCCAATCTCACATGAATGGACTCCATTGTCTTTTGCCTTGCTGCCTTTGTAAAGACATCTGCCAACTGATCCTCACTCCTAGTATAACATGGCAGAATCACCCCAAGTATCATCATCTGCCTCACCTTGTGACAATCCACCTCAATGTGCTTGGTTCTTTCATGGAACACTGAGTTAGAGGCTATATGGATGGCTGCCTGATTATCACAATCCATTGTCATTGGAGTTGCTTGCTCAATCTCCAAATGCTTCAGAATCCCCTTGATCCATACTAGCTCGTTAGTGAGCTTGAGCATAGCTCTATACTCAGCCTCAGCACTAGAGCAAGACACCACCTTCTGCTTCTTGCTTTTCCAAGTAACCAAGTTACCACCAATGAATGTACAATAGCCTGTGGTCGATTTCCTGTCTGCTCGGTCTCCAGCCCAATCTGCATCA
Organism: Raphanus sativus; assembly: GCF_000801105.2. Lineage (NCBI taxonomy): Eukaryota > Viridiplantae > Streptophyta > Magnoliopsida > Brassicales > Brassicaceae > Raphanus > Raphanus sativus. The sequence continues at coordinate 1,185 of NW_026619141.1, forward strand.
CAGTATCCTACCACCTCAGTACTCTTGTTACATCCCATCCAAACTCCAAGACCAGTCGTTCCATTCAGATACATCAAGATCCTTTCCACCATTCTCCAATGATGCTCCTTAGGAACTTGCATGTGCTGACTCACTTGATTCACCGCAAAGCACACATCAGGTCTTGTGATGGTAAGGTAGATCAGTTTCCCCACCAGCTTTCTGTATAACTTAGGATCATGAAATGGCTTGCTATCCTCAATCTCCCTCTCACGTGGAACCTTGTAACCATCCTCCATTGGCATCTTTGCTGTCTTTCCTCCATATGCATCAGCTCCTTTCAAGAGATCAATCACATACTTCCTTTGAGACAGAAACAACCCTTCTTTTGATCTGCATATCTCAATCCCAAGGAAGTATTTCATTTCTCCCAAATCTTTAATCTCAAAGCTTGCTTTTAGATACTCCTTTGTAGCCTTGATGCCTTCCTTATCACTCCCTGTGATGATGATATCATCAACATAGACAAGCAACACAATAATGCCGGATGGAGTGGTTAAGGTAAAGAGAGTGTGATCCAATTCTGACTTCCTGAATCCTCTCCCATTCAGTGTAGTGCTCAGCTTGTTGTACCACGCCCTTGGAGACTGCTTAAGACCATATATAGCTTTCCTTAACCTCAGTACATTGCCCTTCTTGACTAGATGTTCAAGACCTGGTGGTGGATGCATATATACCTCATCTTCCAACTCTCCTTGAAGAAATGCATTCTTCACATCCATTTGCCACAAATCCCACTCAAGGTTCACAGCTAGAGACAATACAATTCTGATAGTATGGAGTTTAGCCACAGGTGCAAAGGTCTCCACATAGTCCTCACCATATGTCTGAGTAAATCCTCTTGCCACCAGCCTAGACTTGCGCCTCTCTATTCTTCCATCAGGATAAAACTTGATTGTGAACACCCATTTACTAGTCACTGCCTTCTTCCCTTTAGGCAGCTCACTCTCATACCAGGTTTCATTCTTAATCATAGCTCCAGACTCATCAGCAACTGAATCTCTCTACTCTTTTATAGCTACAGCTTCCTCATAAGTCCTCGGAATATAACACTCATCCAAGCTCAATGTGAAGGCTACATGATCATCCGGAAACTCTGCAAAGGAGCACACAGCTTGAGAGAGATGCTCCACAGCCTGGGCATTGTAGTACACCCTTGTGTTTACCCAGTTGGAAGGATCTCTCTTCACCCTAGTACTTCTCCTTAACTCATGTATTTGTTCCTCTTCTTGTGGCTCTTGTTCCTCAGCTCCACTCTCATTTGATCCACCAGAATCTTCTTCCCAATCTCCACTAGACTGAGTGCCACTCTCATCTGAACCAGTAGAAGTAGACTCTCTTTGCCCATCTTCACTAGATTGAGCACTACTCTCTACTCCTTGTGTCGCCTCTTGATCATGTTGTTGACCTGAATCTCCTTGATTTTGAGATTCAGTTCCATTCCTTATACACTCCTAGGATGCTTCTCTGGATGATAAGGGGATAGATCCTTGCAACTAGAGAATCAGAGACTCAATCTTCTTCAAGGCTTGTGGATTGAATGGTGACACAAAGAGTTATGGAAGGGACTCCTTGATACTCCTAAGTAATCAGTCTCGGATATGACACACCAGGAAGGATTACTCTTGTGGTTTTGTTAGATATGACACACTAACAAAGACTCAAGAAATCTCAGAACTACAAGGAAGCTTGCAGTCGACAGTGAGAGAGAAAAGAGTCTGAAAATAAAAGATTGGATAAAATGAAACTAGGGCATCCGAGTACATATTTATAGAGAAGGCAAGGAACAGGCTCCTTGTTCTCTAAATGTGACATAAAAATAAACCATAGTCTAAAATAAAACATAAGATAAAATATGAAAGTCTGAAAATCCTAAGTACATCAAATGAGTGATAGGAAAGCAACATATGGCCTCGTTAAAAACCTATCTTTGGAAAACCCAGTGGGACAAAACCAAAGATAGGGAAAAAGAGCACACATATGTTACTTGCTCATTTGATGACTATCTAGAAAAAGAAATAGCTTGAATTGTGGTAAGTGTGTCTTGGTTGATCAAGCTTCTTCCAAGACTTTCTTCTTGCTTCATGGATGTCTTAAGTAGTCCTCCAATGGCTTCTTTGAGTTGCTTGCTTCTGGCTCGAGTCATGGGACCCTTAGGCATGGTGAGAGCATCTTCATCAGCTGGTTCCTCCATGGTCTCCTTGTCTTCTTTGCTTGACTTGTCCATGATCATATCATCCCCTCCCTCTTGAAAAGGATTTGTCCTCAAATCTGGCTCATCTGCAACAAAAGAGATCAAGTCAGTAACATTGAAACTGTTGCTTATATCATACTTACCTTGAAGATCAAGCTTGTAGGCATTGTTATTGATTTTCTGGATGATCTCAAAAGGACCATCTATTCTCGGCATCAGCTTGGACTTTCTTTCTTTAGGAAACCTCTCCTTGCGCAAGTGAACCCACACTTTATCACCTACATCAAAGATCATCTCACGCCTGCCTTTGTTTGCTCTTTTGGTGTACTGCTTGGTCTTCTCAACAATGTTTCTTCTTGCCTGCTCATGGATTTGCTGTACCATCTCTGCTTTCTTTTTCCCATCCATACTGACCCTTTCACACTCAGGTAAAGGCATTAGATCCAAAGGTGAGATGGGATTGAACCCATAAACAATTTCAAAAGGGGAAAACTTAGAAGCAGAATGCTGAGCATGATTATAAGCAAATTCACAGTGAGGCAAATATTCTTCCCATGATTTCAGATTCTTTTTAATGAATGCACCCAAGAGAGTTCCAAGAGTTCTATTAACTACCTCAGTCTGCCCATCAGTTTGTGGATGACATGTAGTAGAGAATAACAGCTTAGTACCTAGCTTAGACCAAAGAGTCTTCCAAAAATAACTAAGAAACTTAGTATCTCTATCAGAAACTATAGTCCTAGGCATGCCATGAATGCGCACAATCTCTCTAAAGAACAGGTTAGCAACATGCAATGCATCATCAGTCTTATGGCAAGCAATGAAATGTGCCATTTTAGAAAACCTGTCCACAACTACAAAGATAGAATCCTTACCTGTCTTGGTCCTTGGCAAACCCACAACAAAATCCATAGATATATTATCCCAGGGGTGAGTAGGAATAGGCAAAGGAGTGTACAAACCGTGGGGTTGGATCTTTGACTTAGCTGCTTTGCAAGTTGCACACCTTCCACAGATTCTCTCAACATCTCGTTTCATGTGTGGCCAAAAGAAGTGATCCTGCAAAACCTTAAGAGTCTTGGCAATACCAAAGTGTCCCATTAAACTTCCTCCATGGGATTCCCTGACAAATAAATCTCTTAAAGAACAGTTAGGCACACACAATCTATTATCATAGAATAAGAATCCATCCTGCCTAAAGTAATGTCCTGCAGCATATTTCTCACACGATTGATAAGCTTCCTGAAAGTCAGAATCAGTTGCATACATATCCTTAAGTTGTTCAAATCCTAGCAACTTAGCATCAAGAGTATTCAAGAGAGTATACCTTCTTGATAGTGCATCAGCAACTACATTTTCCTTACCTTGTTTGTATTTGATCACATAAGGAAAGGTTTCAATGAATTCTACCCATCTGGCGTGTCTCTTGCTGAGCTTGCTTTGTCCCTTGAGGTACTTGAGAGACTCATGGTCTGTGTGAATGACAAACTCCTTTGGCCATAGATAATGCTGCCAAGTCTGTAGAGCTCTCACCAAGGCATATAGTTCTTTGTCATAAGTGGCATAGTTGAGAGTAGCTCCACTTAGTTTCTCACTGAAGTATGCTATGGGCCTTCTATCCTGCATCAACACAGCACCAATACCAATTCCTGAGGCATCACATTCAATTTCAAATGTTTTAGAGAAATCAGGAAGTATAAGGAGAGGAGAGTTAGTAAGCTTCTCTTTGAGGATTTGAAATGAGGTTTCTTGTGCTTCTCCCACTTGAATCCTACATCTTTCTTGATAATCTCAGTCAGTGGAGCTGCTAGAGTGCTGAAGTCCTTCACAAATCGCCTATAGAAGCCTGCTAGCCCATGGAAACTCCTTACTTCATTTATGGTTTTAGGAATCGGCCACTCTTGTATGGCTTTCACCTTCTCTTGATCCACCTTTACTCCATCTGCACTCACAACAAAGCCTAGGAAGACCAAGTTATCCGTACAGAAAGTACACTTCTTAAGATTAGCAAGAGCTTTTCTTTTCTCAAAACATCAAGAACAGTCCTAACATGAACTATATGCTCTTCTAAGCTCTTGGAGTAAACTAGGATATCATCAAAGTAAACTACCACAAACACTCCTATAAAAGATCTAAGCACATGATTCATCAATCTCATAAAGGTACTAGGAGCATTAGTTAAGCCAAAAGGCATCACCAACCACTCATACAAACCATGCTTAGTCTTGAAAGCAGTTTTCCACTCATCTCCCTCTTTCATCCTAATTTGATGATACCCACTCTTCAAATCTATCTTAGAAAAGATACTAGAGCCATGCAATTCATCAAGCATATCATCTAATCTAGGAATAGGGTGGCGATACTTCACTGTTATGTTGTTGATGGCTCTGCAATCAACACACATGCGCCAGCTACCATCTTTCTTAGGCACAAGGAGTACTGGAACAGCACATGGACTCATACTCTCTCGGATATGACCCTTCTCCATCAGTTCCTCCACTTGTCTTTGCAACTCTTTAGTCTCAACAGGATTGGTTCTGTATGCTGGTCGGTTAGGAAGAGTGGAGCCAGGAACAAAATCAATCTGATGCTCAATCCCACGCACTGGTGGCAATCCTATGGGGTTATCTTCTGGAAACACATCAGCATATACTCCTGCAAAAGAGAGACTAGTTCACTAGGATAATCCTGTGGAAGATCAGTGACTGTTAGCAAAGTCTCTTTAAACATAAGTAAAACAATAGAGGGTTGAGAGTATAGAATTCTTTTGATATCTCCCTGTTTGGTATAGAGGCTGTGATGTTTCTGATCAGGCTTGAGGTCTATCTCTTTCTTTTTCTGAAGCTGGAGCTGATCCTCATGAACTTCCTTAGGTGACAAAGGTACCAGCACTGTCTTCTTTCCATTAAACTCAAAAGAGTGCTTATTGGTGAAACCATCATGAACCACTCGCCTATCAAACTGCCATGGTCTACCAAGAAGAATATGGCTAGCTTCCATTGGTAATACATCACACAAGATCTCATCTTCATATCTACCAATGGCTATAGGTATCAGCACTTGATTGGAGACTCTCATCTCACCTTCCTCATTGAGCCACTGCAGCCGGTAAGGTCTAGGATGTTCTGAACTTTCAGACCCAATTTCTTCACCATGGTCTCACTAGCTACATTGACACAGCTTCCACCATCAATAATAAGGCTGCACACCTTTCCCTGAACCAAACACCTAGTGTAGAAGAGATTCTCACGCTGCTCAGTTTCTTCAGTCTTAGTTTGCAAGTTCAAGAGTCTTCTTGTCACCAACAACCTTCCTTTAACCGGTTCTACTTCACTCTCTTCACCAGACATTTTCAGATCAGAACCGGAGTGCTCTTCTTCTGATTCATACTCTCCATTCTCAAGTAGAATCATAACCTTCTTGTTGGTGCACTCATTGGCATAATGTCCTCTTCCTTGACACTTGAAACACTTAACATCTCTAGTTCTAGAGCTTGTAGCTTCAGCTTTGCCTTTGTCTTTGCTGAATGTGCTGTTTGGTTTAGTATCTTCTTTCTGCTGAGGCTTGCTATCCTTCAGATAAGATGGTTTCTCTTCTTTAGTGTACTGATACTTGCTGGACCCATAGTTGCCTCGCGAGTGATGCTTTCTCTTAATCTGTTGCTCCACCAGAATAGCTTTGTGCAACATCTCTTCTATCTCTATATAGTGCTGCATCTCCACACTGTCTTGTATCTCGCGGTTAAGCCCTCCAAGAAACCTTGCCATAGTAGCTTCTCTGTCCTCAGATATACCAGCCCTCAACATCAGCAACTCCATCTCCTGGTAGTACTCTTCCACAGTCTTGGATCCTTGTGTAAGTCTCCTCAATCTTTGATGAAGATCCCGGTGGTAGTGGTTAGGCACAAACCTCTTGCGCATAAGAGACTTCATCTCTTGCCAAGTATCAACCGGATACTCTTGATTCATCCTCCTAGTAGTCACCAGTTGATCCCACCAGCTCAAAGCATAATCATAGAACTCAGTTGCAGCAAATTGAATCCTCTGAGCATTGGTGTAGTGTCGGCAGTTGAATACAATCTCAATCTTCTTCTCCCACTCAAGATAAGCATCAGGATCAACTTTGCCATGGAAGGGAGGGATCTTAAGCTTCAAACCAGCAAGTTCATCACGGTAAGGTCTTCTATCATTATGATCACGACGAGTTCTTCTTCTACTACCTCGTGATGCTGAGGAAGAACCACTTCTCTCACTTCTGTGGCGCTCATAGTAGTTATCAGTCTCCTGTGAACCAGCATGCTCTTGTGGAGTGTGAGTTCGACGGTTCCTTCTGGACTCATTACTGTGACCTTGACCAGTAGCTTGTCTGATTTCATTTCTGATCTCTTTCATGTTTTCATTCATCATCTCAGTCATGCTTTCCAACATGGTTTGCTTCAACTGAGCGGCCATTGCTTCCATCAACAGTTTGTTCTTTCTCATCAGGTCTGCTTCCTCATCAGTCTCGTTGCCCATTGTCACCAGACTTGAGAAAATTAGGCACTAGACTTGAGAAAATTTAGGCACCAGACTTGAGAAAAATTAGGCACCAGACTTGAGAAAATTAGGCACCAGACTTGAGAAAATTAGGCACCAGACTTGACTGTAGCTACAGTACTCGCCCAGCAAGGAAGAAGCTGCTTGTATCTTGATCTTTGTTCACCACTCTTCAAACACAAAAGTGTTTACCTGAAATAAATAACAAACTCAGCCAGTAAAAGAGTTCGAAATCAAAATCAAATAAGGAAACAAAACAAGAAATGAAACAGGCTGCAAGGATCTCAAGAGTCTTTTCAAAAATCACAAGATCAACACTGTCTATTTTATCAGATTTCAACAAAACAAGATCAGATCTATCAATCTTACACAGGTTAATCAACAGATCGGATGATAAACTGACAGAAACAACAGATCTAACAAGAAAGTAACAAGATTTGAACAGATCCAGAGTAGATCTATAAGAGAAACTCTTAGATCTATCAATTTCGAAACAACAAATCTCAGATCTATCAGTTTTGAAACACACAACAACAGATCTAGCAATACTGAACTGAAAGTGAATCAAATCGACAGAAACAACACAACAAAACTCAGATCTATCAATGGTTATGAAAGCCAAGAACAGATCGAGTGAAAGTTTGAAGAAAACGAGTACTTCCCTATCCAGATTTGCTCTGATACCACATAATACACTCCTAGGATGCTTCTCTGGATGATAAGGGGATAGATCCTTGCAAGTAGAGAATCAGAGACTCAATCTTCTTCAAGGCTTGTGGATTGAATGGTGACACAAAGAGTTATGGAAGGGACTCCTGATACTCCTAAGTAATCAGTCTCGGATATGACACACCAGGAAGGATTACTCTTGTGGTTTTGTTAGATATGACACACTAACAAAGACTCAAGAAATCTCAGAACTACAAGGAAGCTTGCAGTCGACAGTGAGAGAGACAAGAGTCTGAAAATAAAAGATTGGATAAAATGAAACTAGGGCATCCGAGTACATATTTATAGAGAAGGCAAGGAACAGGCTCCTTGTTCTCTAAATGTGACATAAAAATAAACCATAGTCTAAAATAAAACATAAGATAAAATATGAAAGTCTGAAAATCCTAAGTACATCAAATGAGTGATAGGAAAGCAACATATGGCCTCGTTAAAAACCTATCTTTGGAAAACCCAGTGGGACAAAACCAAAGATAGGGAAAAAGAGCACACATATGTTACTTGCTCATTTGATGACTATCTAGAAAAAGAAATAGCTTGAATTGTGGTAAGTGTGTCGGTTGATCAAGCTTCTTCCAAGACTTTCTTCTTGCTTCATGGATGTCTTAAGTAGTCCTCCAATGGCTTCTTTGAGTTGCTTGCTTCTGGCTCGAGTCATGGGACCCTTAGGCATGGTGAGAGCATCTTCATCAGCTGGTTCCTCCATGGTCTCCTTGTCTTCTTTGCTTGACTTGTCCATGATCATTTCAATTCCCCCCTCTCATGATCAAAGAGGAGGTGTTCTCACAGCTTCTCCAGGCCTGATTGGAAGACTCTCTTCTTCCAGAACTCTTGATCCTGGGATAATCCTATCCCTAAACTCTCCAACATCACTCTCAGTGTTGTTGCTCTATCAG
>NW_026619142.1:0-9562 GCF_000801105.2 Raphanus sativus
GTACTTTCTAGGGATTGAGATATGCCGATCTAAAGAGGGGCTATTCTTAAACCAGAGAAAGTACACACTTGATATGTTGAGTGAGGCAGGTGATCTAGGTACAAAGAAAGCAAGGACCCCACTAGAGGATGGTTACAAAGTGCTGCGTAAGGGGGAGTTTGAAGATAAGCCATTTGGAGATGTCAAGAGATATAGAAGAATGGTTGGGAAACTCATCTACCTTACCATCACAAGACCAGACATATGTTTTGCTGTGAACCAAGTCAGCCAGCAGATGCAAGCACCAAAAGTTCATCATTGGGGCATGGTGGAGAGAATCCTAAGGTATCTAAGAGAAGCACCAGGGCAAGGAATCTGGATGGGATGCAACAGAAGCTCTGAGATAGTTGGATACTGTGATGCGGATTGGGCAGGAGATAGAGTTGATAGGAGATCAACCACTGGATACTGCACATTCATTGGAGGCAACTTGGTCACTTGGAAGAGCAAGAAACAAAAAGTGGTGTCCTGCTCAAGTGCTGAAGCTGAATATAGGGCCATGAGGAAGCTTACAAGCGAGTTGATCTGGATCAAGGGGCTGCTAAAAGACTTGGGGATTGAAGCTACAACTCCAATCACTATGCATTGTGACAACCAGGCGGCTATACACATTGCTAGCAACTCAGTGTTCCATGAAAGAACCAAACACATTGAGGTGGATTGCCATAAGGTGAGGCAAGCAGTTGAACAGAAGGTTATACTCCCATGCTACACCAGAAGTGAAGACCAGCTAGCTGACATCTTCACCAAAGCTGCAAGCTCTAAGGTCTGCGAGTTCATTCATTCAAAGCTTGGACTTGTGGATCTCTCATCTCAGTGATCCCCTTGTCATGAAGTGTTCTACTCTTTCCTTGATATGTTTTTGTCCCACTGGGTTTTGCATATCAAGGTTTTAATGAGGGAATGCTTCATGATCTTCCAAGCTTGACTTGTTCCATATGGTCAAGCTTGAGGGGGAGTGTTGAGATGAAGCAAATAAGCTACAACTAGAGTGTTTGCATAAGAGGGAATCAGGCGCATGAGAAAGAAGCAAAGGGAGAGTTAACTTGAGAAGCAAGTCTGTCCGTACAACCTAAGACCTAAACGTGGAGTGCAAGACAAGGAAGTGAGGCAGGTTGAAGTATAAACTCACCTTGACACTTACCTTGACGAGAATGAGGCAAAGGAGACGTTGGAGGAGCAGATCACATGTGTGGTGAAGCTTCAAAGTCAAATGGACCGTTAGGACAGGTCGCTTTCCATGAGCAGACTGCGCAAGACAGTCTTGGACTCACCTCAGCTTTGTTTAATCTTTCTCTAGATATTTGTTGTCACAATATTATTATATTCCTCCTGATTCACCTATTTATGTAACACTCTTATGATCTAAATCAATACACAAGAATTATTTCTCTAAGTCTCTCTCTCTTTACTCGTCACTCTCTCACTCTTTCTCACAATGTTCTTCATTTAATCATACTTTGATTCTCATAATCTCTCAAAATCGAGTCCCTTCCTCTCTTAGTCCTAGGCAATCCTAACACAAAATCCATTGATATGTCTACCCAAGGTGCATCAGGAATGGGAAGTGGAGTGTACAAACCTTGAGGCCGAGCTTTAGCCTTAGCTTGAGTACAAATGACACATCTACTGCATATCTTCTCGACATCTCTCTTCATGTTTGGCCAGTAGAAGTGTTCCTTTAGAATAGCATAGGTTTTAGCAACACCAAAATGCCCCATCAGACCTCCACCATGTGATTCCCTAACATAGAGCTCTCGCAAAGAACAATTAGGCAAGCACAATCGATTTTCAAAGAATAAGAAACCATCAGCTTGATAGAATTTGCCACTAGTATGTTTCTCACTATCCTTAAAGTGTTCTTTGAAATCAGGATCATCAGCATAGTAAGATTTTATTTGATCAACGCCTAACAACTTAGTTTCCATGGAAGCAAGCAAAGTATATCTTCTTGAAAGTGCATCAGCAACAACATTCTCTTTACCTTGCTTGTAGTGGATAACATAAGGAAAGGTTTCAAGAAATTCTACCCACTTGGCGTGCCTCTTATTCAGCTTGTGTTGTCCCTTTAGGTGCTTGAGTGATTCATGATCAGTGTGGATCACAAACTCTTTCGGCCACAAGTAGTGCTGCCATGTCTCCAAAGCCCTGATCAATGCATAAAGCTCTTTATCATAAGTCGGATAGTTCAGCATAGCACCTCCAAGTTTTTCACTAAAATAGGCAATGGGTTTCTTTTCTTGCATCAGCACTGCTCCAATACCTATACCAGAAGCATCACATTCAATTTCAAAAGTCTTAGAAAAATCAGGGAGTGCAAGTAAAGGTGCTTCAGTCAACTTCCCTTTTAGGTTATGAAAAGCTTCTTCTTGTGCTTCTTCCCATCTGAAACCCACATTCTTTTTGATAACTTCAGTGAGGGGTGCTGCAATAGTGCTGAAGTCTCTGACAAACCTTCTGTAGAACCCAGCTAGTCCATGAAAGCTCCGGACTTCACTCACACTCTTAGGAACTGGCCAATCTCGGATGGCTTTTACTTTCTCTTCATCCACCCTGATCCCTTGAGCTGAAACAACAAAGCCTAAAAACACAAGGTGATCTGTTCCAAAAGTACATTTATCAAGATTAGCAAAGAGAGATTCTTTCCTAAGCACTTCTAAAACAATCCTCAAATGTTCAGTATGCTCAGACAAACTTTTGCTATAGATCAAGATGTCATCGAAATAAACTACCACAAAGTGTCCTATGAAGGCTCTCAAAACATGATTCATCAGCCTCATGAAAGTGCTAGGAGCATTAGTTAAACCAAAAGGCATAACAAGCCACTCATACAATCCATGTTTTGTTTTAAAAGCAGTTTTCCATTCATCTCCTTCTCTCATCCTAATCTGATGATATCCACTCTTTAAATCTATCTTAGAGAAAATGCAAGACCCATGCAATTCATCAAGCATATCATCAAGTCTAGGGATAGGATGTCTGTACTTTACAGTGATATTGTTGATGGCTCTGCAGTCAACACACATGCGCCAGCTTCCATCCTTCTTTGGCACCAGTAGTACAGGTACGGCACAAGGGCTCATGCTTTCTCTAATGTGTCCTTTAGCCATCAGCTCATCAACCTGCCTTTGTAACTCCTTGGTTTCGTCTGGGTTGGTTCTATAGGCTGGTCTATTTGGAAGAGAAGCGCCTGGAACCAGATCTATTTGGTGTTCAATCCCTCTGAAAGGTGGCAAGCTAGCTGGACTTTCTCCTGGAAAGACATCACCATATTCCTGCAAGATAAACTCAAACCCTTTCGGAAGCTCCGGAGCACGGTTAGAAGAGGTTAGTAGTGAACCTTTAAAGATAAACAAAAGCAAAGGTTGTTGGAGAATCAAAGCTTTCCTGATCTCACTGTTTTTGGCCAAAGGATTAGTTCCTTTCTTTGATTCAGATGAGTTCTCCTTGGCTTCTTGCCGCCTGAGCCTTAGTTGTAGCTGATCTTCATGAACTTCTTGAGGTGACAAAGGTGCAAGCACAATCTTTTTATCCCTGTGAGTGAAGGAGTGGCGATTTGTAAACCCATCATGGATAGCTTTCTTGTCATACTGCCAAGGCCTGCCTAAGAGGATATGACTGGAATCCATGGGTAGTACGTCACACACTATCTTATCTTGGTACCTCCCAATGGTTATAGGAACCATAACTTGCTCAGTGACCTTCAGCTCGCCTCCCTCATTAAGCCATTGAAGTGGGTAAGGTCTAGGATGCTTCCCTGTTTTTAGGCCAAGCTTTGCTACAAGAGATTCACTAGCCACGTTAGTACAACTTCCATCATCTATAATCAAGCTGCAAACTTTATCATAAACAGTACAACGAGTGTGAAAGAGATTCTCCCTTTGATCAATGTCTTCTGGTTTGGATTGGACCTGAAGAGACCTTCTTGTAACCAGGAGCTGTCCTCGGACTGGATAATCTATCAACTCTTCCTCGGAAGCATCAGCATTCTCTTCCTCAGATATAATATCTCCATTATCCAAGAGAATCATCACCTTCTTGTTAGTGCATTCATTAGCATAGTGACCAATGCCATGGCACTTGAAACACTTCACATCTCTTGATCTAGTTGCTGGTGCTTTTCCCTTATCATCACGCTGATAGTCTTTGTGTTCTTCCTTGGGTTTAGCTAGGCTTTTCTCATCCTTGGTTGTCCTGTAGTTGTTGCCGTATGAACCCTTGGAGCTGTTCTTTCTCTTCTGTTGTTGCTCAATGAGGATAGCTTTGTGAAGAAGCTCATAGATGTCATCATAATCCTGCAGCTCCAATCGATCTTGTATTTCCCTGTTGAGACCAGCTTGGAACCGAGCCATAGTTGCATTAGAATCCTCAACAACAGATGCTTTTATCATGAGAGTCTCCATCTCCTGATAGTAATCCTCCACGCTCTTAGATCCTTGAGTGAGCCTCCTTAGTTTCAGATGAACATCCTTGTGGTAATGACTTTGAACAAATCGTTTCCTCATGAGAGTCTTGAGTTCAAACCAACCTGATACTGCTGCTTCCCCGGTTCTTCTTCTTGTTGAAGTAATCTGATCCCACCAGTGAAGAGCATAACCATTGAATTCAGTTGCTGCAAGTCTAACCTTCTTGAGCTCTGAGTAGTTGTGACAATCAAAGATCAACTCTATCTTTTTTTCCCAATCAAGGTAATCGTCTGGATTGCTGGTACCACTGAAGATTGGTACTCTGAGCTTGATGTTACCAAGACTGTCATCTGGCCTGTGTCTCTCTGCCCGGTTGGTTCTGGTCTGAGATGGTGCTCTAACTGATCTTACTTCATCTGAACTCCTTCCAGAAGAGGTGATATCATCATCAGTTAAGCCAGTAGCAACTCTCTTGCCTCTCCTTTTCTCTCTAGCAGCTTTCCTAGCCTGAGAAGCACTACCTAAAACATTGTTAGTAGCAAAGGAATTTCTTTCAAATTCAAGTTTCTTATCTATTGCTTTCATCAGAGTTGACATCATAGCATCCATCTGGACTTTGTTGAATAGGTTTGGATGATCTTCCCGCTCATGCTCTTCATCCGACATGATTCCTATTAAGAAACTCAACAAGAAAGGTTAGAACACAATATGATAGCCGAAGCCTCACTGGTGTTTCTCTCAAGTGTTTCTCTCAAGTGTTTCAGTTTGTGAATCCAGGAGTTCAATAGCAAACAGAGTTCAAGCCTTTTGAAGTCAATTCCCTACCCCAAAGAGAAGAAAAGATAGACAGTATTAAGAGATTTAGTTCGCAAGAGGCTTTACCACCAGAGACTGGATTTCTCTTCAGTCTGGCTGGATTTCTCTTCAGCCTTAGATACCTTGATCTTTCTTTTTTTTTTTTTTAAACTGGTCGGCCCCCTCGCACTTTTAGATAGATAGGAAAGAGATGGATAGATTCACAGAAACAGAATGATCAAAAGAGGTTCCCAAAGAGAAAAGAAAATCGAGTACAAACCCTGAATCAAAAGCCCTCAATCTGCTCTGATACCACTTAATGAAACCCTTGATGGTTTTGAATCCCTTTTGGATGGATCTGAGGGTGATATGGGTTGTGTTTTGCGGATTAGATCAAGGATGGTATTGTCTCCTTGATAGATGAATGATTACTTGGATAGATTGATATATGGAGATGGTTTGCGGATGAAGGTAGAGATGGTTGGTGGTTCTTCAGTGTGAGATCGATGGAAGAGATCAAACACTTGTGTAGATGCGCCAGAGATCGTGAGTATCACGCCCACAAACAATGATCTAAGGCAAAAGCCGTGCAGAGAATCAACTCCTAGGCAAACAGTGTTCAGAAACTGAACAAAGGATTCACAAAAACAAAGGAAAGATTTTTATTTGAAAAGTGAATGAATCATACTTTGGATTCTCACGGTTTATGTAGAACAATGACAAAGAAAGAATGTGGAAACTTGCAACAAGACTTGTGTGAAACTAAGAAGAAAACACTTAGAACTAGGCAATCTCGAAGACTGAGTAATTGAAGAATTCCTTGACTTGATTCTCCATCGAAATTGGTTCTGGTTTAGAATAAACCAACATCGAAATTGCATTCTTCAATCTCCTGGTTTGTGATCTTGTAACCGGGCCTAACTTGGTTATGAGATCATGGTTGTCGTGGGCTTTACTTGTCTCCTCTTCAGCAACATCTAGCTCACTTGTCTCCTCTTCAGTATCACTCAGCTGAATCAGCTCCTCATGCTCCGCATTGGCTCCTTGTTTAGCTAGGTTTGCATCAGATCCTATCCCTTGTTTGCTTACTGAAAACTTGGATAATGTGCACACTGATTTATTAGGTCCTGATAAATGTGAGGAAAAACCATGCAGTTTAGATAAGTATGTAGATTATACTTCTTTTCTTATATCACACTTAGGAAAGAAGCAAGAGATTTTAACATCTACTGAAAATGGAATTTTTCAAAACAATTTATATGCTGATTATTCCATGACTTCTATAACACACTTGTCTTTAGCCAAAGATGTTGAGTCTATGACAGGAACCAATGCTGAAGATTCCAGAGGAGATCTACCCAAAGCCAAGATCACACCAGACCGGACCAGAGGAGTAATCCTATCCAATTTTTCCAAAGAAGAACCACCAGATGTGCCATCAAAGTTCAAACCAAAACAATACCAAGATAAATTGGTTTTGAGGACAAAACCTTTTGAAGAAGGAGAGAATGATGAGGACCTCAAGTCAGTAGCCGAACCACCAACTCATGAGACCAACCATACAAGCTACAATGGAGCCAGAAGCGACATAGGTGCATTCAAAATGCCATATCTTTCAAACCAGGAGGGTTTTAATAACGAGGCCAATTTTATTGGATTCTACACTCAAGAAGGAGTCCAAAACAATTGTAATTTCAAGAAACTATTCACGGAGCAGGAAGTTATGAATTTTACAAGTTGGAGGTTTTCCAGTCCATCCGTTTGCGAGTACCGGTCTTTAGAAGAGAATTTCAAACTAACCAAGAAGCGACCCGAGCCAAATTCAGCTATGGACTTCAAGATGGATCTCTTAGCTTTCCAACAAGCCAAGAATGAGGAGAAAATCCCACGTAATTATGAAGTTATGATCCAATCATCAAAACCGGCCAAACCAGTTCTGCACTTACTTCAATTGGAAGCTAACCGGTTCAATCAGTTTCAAACCAGAAAATGGCGACCAGGAGATCAATCTACACCTTCAGGGAGTTCATCCAAAGATCCAGACAAGTTCATAGGATGCACCAGCAGCCAGAGGATCAGGAGGATTCTCTTGCAATCACACTTACCATATTTGGATGAATTAACACTAAAGGAGGATATGATCACATCTTGCACTTTAGCTCTCCAACGTCTATTTCTTCCAAGGTGCTGCGTTTTTAAGTCATCCTTAGTCATTCTGGAAGTCCCAAAGACGCACCACTTCCTTCCCAAGCTATCTAGATACAAGGAGCCTTCAACTTACCTTATTTGGCCGGATTATGCTACAATCAAGTCCAACGGCTCTTTTTATTTACTACAGTTTCTTTTCTTGTTTAAGTCAATTGCATTGCTTTCTAAGAGCTCTATATAAAGCTCATGTCAACCATTTGTAAGAATTACCTTTGATCATTTTTATAATAAACCGAGAATTTTCTCTTTAAAGCTTTTGCTTTGTTCTTATGTTTCTCTAAGTAGTTAGGTGGATTCCATTGCTTAGTGAACGTGTTAGTCTCTGTCTTTGTGTGGAATCACTGAGACCGTGGCTTGTGAGTTGTATCAAAGGCCATCCTGATACAAGCCTAAGCTGTCAAAGGCTCACAAAATTTCTGAATAAACAGATCTTAAGCTAAGGGATAGATATCAAGATGTTGATGGATCGAAGAGCACCACAAAGGCTGCGTAAGACCTTTGATACAACTCAAACACTCAAGCTCTTGGAGGCACTGGTCTCAACAAGACAAGAGAAACAAAGTTTTACAAGAGAAAACTTCAAAGGGAAACAAAGGTTTCATTTTAATTCAATATTTCAAGTCTGAATACAAAGAAGCAAATGCAAGAGCTTTTATAAGCTCGACCAAGGCTGGTCAAATACAAATAAATCACCATAAAAGAAAATAATAATCAGAATAAATCATAACTCAATCAAAGGTTTGATTGGTATGACCATTATTGCTTGATCTTGGCCAAATAAGGAAATGTGTGGAGGTTCCTTGTATCTGGACAGCTTGGGGAGGTAAGTGAGCTGTTTTGGAACCAAATTAATCACTTGGAGAATCTCTACCACGAGCTCATCAAGCAATAGAAAGATATGAGGTGACTTGAATGTGAAATGTTCCAAATAAGGCAAGTCGAGAGCTGGTTTGACCGGTTTTGGGAAATTGATCATATCTCCTAATTTCCTTGACCAATTCTCTTGATTCCGGGCTTTCTGCAAAGCTGAGAAATCCCTCTTGAAGCCCATGAATGTTTCTGATGAAGACTGCTTCATGGCTGGGCTTGAATCTTCTTCTAAAGCCTGGTACTCGCAGATGGACGGGCTAGAAAACCTATGACTTGTAAAATTCATAACGTCTTGCTCCATGAATATTAAGGCCTGATTCCAATTGAGTTGGACTCCTTCTTGAGTGTAGAATCCAATAAAATTGGCCTCGTGATTAAAACCCTCCTGGTTTATAAGATATGGCATTTTTAGTGCACATATATCCTGGTTAGCGCCTTGGCTGGTTTGGTAAGGTGTTGGGTTGACCATCTGATTGGCTTCTGGTACAGCTACGGTTTTAGATATTGCTTCAGCTTCTGGTTCAATGACCACATCCTCAATGTTGACAGTTGATATGAGAATATCATCAGTTGATATCAGGACTACATCATTCCCTCTTTCTTCAAAAAGTTTTGTCCTCAAAACTTGTTCATGCGACATGGTGAGGTCACTTGAATGTTGTTGGACCGCTTCTTGTGGCTCCTCCTTTTCAGTGGGCACTTTTGGTGGTGGAGACTCATCTGGTGAATCAGGCGGCTCAGGCTCTTTGGTGGCAAGCTCAATTTGGACTGCTCGTTGAAATAGCTCTTCTAAATCACAGCATGTGTATCTTTTAGGTAAACATGTATCTCATCTCTCAGTCCATAAACAAACTGATCCATGACATCCTCATTACTTACTCCTGGATTGAGCCGAGTGCAGAGATACTTGAACTGACTGTGATACTCCATGACTGTTTTATCATCTTGGTAAAGCGTACGAAACTGCCTCCGGATTTCATGATACCAATCACGTGGGATGTATTGCTTCCTCAAGAGATTCTTCATCTCATCCCAAGTTGGTTGTCGCAAATGTCCAGAAGTATATTGGCTCCACCAATCTTGAGCGTGGTTGATGAGTTGATCAGCTGCAATGGACACCTTTTCAAAATCTGGACGGTCACAAAGGATGAAGAACTCATTCATCTTGTGCTCCCATTCAAAGTACTCATCAGGATCTGATCCTCCAGTAAAATAATAATCTTCTAATTTTAAAAGATTCCAAA
>NW_026619143.1:0-9561 GCF_000801105.2 Raphanus sativus
ATTCAAGCCTTTGAACCTTTTCTTATGCCGAGACTCCACTATTATACTAGCGATATTATGGAAGAAGAGGAATATTTTGAAGCTTAGATTCATTCAAGTTTTAAGGTTGGAAGCTAAAGGGTGGGCTGAGGCAATCCCTAAATAAACTTACATATTATTTTTATTTCATGCTATTGTGAATTGTTCATTGTCGTATATCATTCTTGGTTAATATGTATTAAGAGAAAAATTAAAGAATGAAAATATTTTCTTAGTGAATGTAGAATGTTTATATAGAGTCAAATAATAATAGATTAAACTTTAACTTTTCTAACGTCTGTTACTAATTCTATTACATCAATGGTGTAAATCATAACACGCTCCTGAATGTAGAGTGTTTATATAGAGTCAAATAATAGTAGACTAAACTCTAACTTCTCTAACACCTGTTACTAACTATGTTACTAATTCTGTTACATCAATAGTGTAAATCATAATACGCCTCCACAAGTTTTTAATCTGGAGCCAGTAGAGAAATATAAATGCTTGAGACTGATAATCTTGATAAGAGGAAACGAAATGGACAGACTGCAAAGCCTTTGTCAAAATATCAGCAAGATTGTTGGCGGATGTAACATGCAAAGTGTTCAAGAAGCCAGACTTCATTCGATCCTGAGTGGTGTTGCAGTCAAGTTCCACATGCTTGGTGCGCTCGTGAAACATGAGATTAGAAGCCAAATGAAGTGCTGACTTACTATCACAGTAGAGAGTAACGGAGAGCTTCATGGTGATCTTGAAAGCATTTAAGAGCTGATGCAACCAAAGAAGATCACAAGTGGCATTAGCTAAGCTCTGATACTCAGCCTTTGTGCTGCTACGACTGACAACACTCTGCTTCTTGGACTTCCATGAGATGCGCGAACCACCAAGGAAGATGCAGAAGCCAGAAACAGAGCGGCGAGAGTCAAGATAAGTTCCCCAATCAGTATCAGCGAAAGCTTTGAGAATAAGGTCAGATGATTCTGAAAAAAACAGACCTCGGTCTGGATTGCCTTTGATGTAACGAAAAACCTTGTGAGCAGCTTGCATATGAAGATCAGTCAGCTTGGAGAGGAACTGACTCAGCTTATTGACCCAAAAGTAATGTCAGGTCGAGTAATGATCAAGTATAGTAAGCGACCAATAATCTCTTGATAGGGAGTAGAAGTCTCCAAGGGAGTTCCATCTTCGATGCTGAGATAAACAACATGATCCATCTAAACAGAACTCAACTTGCAACCAAGAAAACACGTGTCTTCAAGGATAAAGAGAGCATACTTGCGCTGACACAGGGATATGCCTTTCGAGGAATGAGCTATTTCGAAACCAAGAAAGAACCGTGGAGCGTCCAAGTCTTTAATTATGAAGGCACTATGCAAAACCTTCTTGAGAGAATTGATTGGTTGATCATCATTGCTCGTGATGAGAATATCATCCACGTAAACGAGCACAGCAATGAAGATCGATTCAACAATCTTAACAAACAGAGTGTTATCAACATGTGTCTGCTCAAAACAATCACGAAGAAGCACCTCTGAAAACTTATGATACCATTGACGGCTAGCTTGTTTAAGACCATAGATTGATTTCTTCAGCTTGCAAACATCATTGGGAGCTAGAATAACACCTGGTGGAGGAGTATATCCGAGAGGAAGACTCATGTAAATCTCTTCCTCTAAGTCGCCATGCAAAAACACATTTGTAACATTTATTTGCGTGAGACTCTAGTTATGAGCAGCAACAAGCTTAAGTAACATCTTCACAGTGACAAGCTTGGCAACATGTGAAAAAGTGTCAATGTAGTCGACACCAGGTTGCTGAGTATAACCTTTTGCCACCAAGCAAACCTTGAATCTTTCGACAGTGCCATCGGCGTTATACTTGATCTTGTAAACTCATTTGTTGCCAATAACATGCTTCCATGCAGGTAAAACCACATCTCAAGTATCTGTGTCCTCAAAAGCAATCAGCTCCACATTCATGGCTTTTGTCCTTACCAGACTTCATGGCCTCAAGAAAAGATTTGGGTTCAGTATCAGAGGTAAAATGAAAACCTATGTTCCGGTAAGGAGGAGAAATCTGATCATAAGAAAGAATATGAGAAAGAGGGTAGGGAGTGGTATGCATGGGAAGGTTAATACTTGGAGAAGGAGGAAAATGAGAGTTCGAAAAATCATTGGCTTGGGTTAACTAGCAGTGATACTCAGTCATATACTTAAGTGCTTTAGTCATGTGTTTCGGTTTCACATTGGGCACATATACTTGACTGGGTGCATGAGATGTGGAAGAGGAGGGTATGGTACTAGAGTTATGAGACACACTAGATGATGCAGAGATGGAAGTAGATGCAGGTGCAAAAACAGAAGTAGATGTAGACGATGGAGCAAATGTGAATGCAGATGATGATGCAGAAGCATGAGCAACATGTGAACTAGATGCAGTTGAAGATGTAAAGGAAGCAGATGGTATGGATGTATGATCAAGAGTATGAGATGAAGATGAATGAATATCCAAATTAGTTGAACAACAGGTAAAACAGAAGAATGAAAGAAACTAGAGTCAGCAACTGCAGTGTCATTTTGAAAGGAAAAATATACTCATGAAAAATAACATCTCTAGAGATGGACAATTGATTAGAATCTAAATCTAAGACTTTGTAATCCTTATAGCCAACATGATAACCAAGAAAAAACAGAGGCTCGAGTACGAGGAGAGAACTTAGTCCGACATATGAACATGACTCTGATACCATATTAAGAAAAAGATTAAAGAATGAAAATATCTTCTTAATGTTAATGTGAATGTACAAAGTGTTTATATAAAGTCGAAAAATAGTAGACTAAATTCTAACTTCTCTAACGTCTGTTACTAACTCTAGTATTAAATATGTTTAACTGAAACCCCTGATCTTTTTGAGCCCTGATCATAAAATACATAAGCCAACATTTTGTAAATTGGTTACAATAATACTTTGCAACCAAATGTCAGCGACTTTAACGGGAAAAACACTATAAATAAAGCTTAGAAGTCTCATGATCCAATAATGTTTGGAACAAAATTAATATTACATGAAACATCAACCGGTCTGAACAAAAAAAAAAGAAGAAGCATCAACCAAAATGACTAAATCTGTAGTGAGGATCAATTGAAAAGAAAGAATGAGAGTAGTCGTCAACTACAAGCATCTTATCTTGTGCATACTCTTTACTTATGAGTTATGAGTGACACAATAGAAAACGAACCCAACTGATTGATGCTTGTGAATAAGTTAAAGTCCCCATCAACCCTCTTATCCTACGCATATGCCCACTATTATCCTACACATATACACACTCTCCACTACTATCGGGCGCTTCTACAAAATTTAAACAAAAAAGAATTTCACAAAACTCCAAAGACAAAAGAATCTGACCCTTTCACATACGTTTCACAAACACTATCATGCCCACCACACGATTAACCCAAAGAAGAGAGAAAGGAAAAAAAAAACAGAGTGAGAGAGAGTAGAGATTGAAGCAGAATCAAATGGAGAGCGTGGCAGTGACATGGAGCAGAGAAGAAGAGAAATCATTCGAGAACTCAATTGCGTTGCATTGTGTAAAAGAAGAGATAACAGAGGATCAATGGATGAAAATGGCGTCAATGGTTCCAACCAAATCATTACAAGAAGTCAAGAAACATTACCAAATGCTATTGGAAGATGTCAAGGCAATCGAGAGTGGACAAGTCCCATTGCCTCGCTATCAAAGAACAGGCGAGGAAGCAGCAGCAACTTCTCCCGCGAACAGAGACTGTCATTCCTCCGGCGGAGGCGGATCAACGGAGAAGAAACCAAACCATGGGATAAGTAGCTCCAATGGTGGAGGAAGAAGTAGTTCCAGACAAGAACAAGAGAGGAAGAAAGGGATTCCATGGACACAAGAAGAGCATCGGTTTCTTCTTCTTATTCCTCAATTCTTTATAAAAGTGAAATAGAGATCTTGCCTTTATTCAAATGCTCTGTTCTTATTCAAATGCTCTGTTTTTGTTTGTATTGTTGAAGGTTGTTTCTATTGGGTCTGGAAAAATTTGGGAAAGGAGATTGGAGAAGCATCTCAAGGAACTATGTGATCACAAGAACACCAACTCAAGTAGCAAGTCATGCTCAAAAATACTTCATCAGGCTTAACTCGATGAACCGAGATCGAAGAAGGTCTAGCATTCACGACATCACTTCTGTGAACAATCAAGCTGCTGCCGTTACAGGACAACAACAACAACAAGTGGTTAAGCATAGACCAGCTCAGCCTCAGGCTCAGCCTCAGCCACAACATCACACAATGGCTGGATTAGGGATGTATGGTGGTGCCCCTGTGGGACAACCCATCATCGCACCGCCTGATCATATGGGTTCAGCTGTTGGAACACCTGTGATGCTTCCACCTCCAATGGGAACTCATCATCATCTTGGAGTTGCTCCTTATGCTGTACCTTCTTATCCGGTTCCACCATTACCTCAACAACATCCAGCTCCATCTACTATGCATTGACAACAACAAGTGGTGAAAACTAACGCCACATTGTACTGAATACTTGTGTAAATTTTCTCAAATTGAACAGTGAGAGAAAAAACAATAACGGAGACTGAGACGCGCAATAATAATGTATAGCAGAGGAATCTGTTTCTTTCCATTTCAAAAATCATTATTTTGGGTATATTTCTTATCTATAGAGAGAAAGATATAGAAATTTTTCTTTCTTTCCTCTTTGACTTAAAGAGTTATTGTGAAAATGACATGCTAAAGAGCAGAAATCTAGAAAGATGTGGAAGTAGAAAACATACTAAGACGTATCTAATGACTAGAAAATTTCGCTAGGCATAGGAAGATCAAATGATAGTGTCAGTAAAGTTTTATACCACATCCATCAGTATGATGAGCAGAGAATATATCAAATATATGTCTTAATAGAAGATAAATATTACAACTGCCAGTTTGGTGGTTTATGAGAATCCAAATATCAAATTAACCCAGATTTAACTCAAACATTATAGCACTACCTATGCAAAGATATATACTATAAAGAACTGAAATGGCTATGTTGTAATCTGAGGTCAATATTTAGAAGAATATTTAGAAAGGGGAGGAAGAGAGAAAGAGTAAATTACAACGTTTAAATTAAAACAAGCGTGTAGGCATGTTCGGACCATTACTTTCCCAACTAGGACCACCGTTTTTTGTTTAAAATTTTCAAAAAAATTACGCCGTTGCCGGCGATCGAACCCGGGTCACCCGCGTGACAGGCGGAATACTTACCACTATACTACAACGACTTACGGACTAAGATTATCAATTGTTGTTTATGAGTATTATAACTTTATTTTATTTTATTAGCTTAAAGTTAGATTCCCTTACTCACTAGGACAAATCGAAGTTAAGCATGTGCATGTACAATCATATCTACCATACAAATAACAATAATTTTTCTAAGGCAATTAATGCAACTGATACATTGTCAAAAATAAAAGAAAAAAGCTAGGTAGCAGGATCACTCGGTATAACAGACAATTCGTAGAATGGACTCGTTCAATAAAATCGTTTTCGATGTGGTCAAAGAGTACAATAATATTGATAGGGTATTGTAAAATCCATAGACGCTTTTCTGGGTGATACTAGATCGCGTCAGTACCTTTGCGGTTAATCTCTTTAGAGGTCAAAATCGTTGTAGATTAATAGAAAATATGATGTTGAGATAGTACAGTCCTAGGTCCGACTGGTGTTATAATAATTGGATTCATCCCATCCATCACCGTTTTATTGGTTCAACATTTCCCTTATCCTTCTTCCCCCTTCCGGTTTTTTGCTATTTCTAGCATGAGGATTTTAAACATGTTATTGAACCCTAACATATCAATTGTCCCTGGTCTAAGCACTCTAATGTGAGACCCAATACCTAATAGTGATGTTTCTCATAACCCGACTGTCCTCGGAAAAAGCATTCGATGATACCAACTTGAAACACCAATCCCGGATTCTAAGCCAAAGGCGGTTGTTTCCACTCGATAACCATTCAGTCCTTTTTAAGCTTTTTATTTCTGAAGTGTTCAGTCTGGTAATTTGAGATTCATTATATAGAGTCGATAGGATCTAAATCCTAGAGATAAAATAAACTAAAATTATTTTTCTTGTGTTTTATGAGTCTTTGAATGTTTTCAATAAGAAATTTGAAGCCCTAAGGTTTTTCCAAGGCCATATATATATATTGACTTTTTGGACACGTGTTCGAAGTTCATCCATAAACTATCTGTCCGTTCAGCACATTTTTCATGCACCAAATATTGTCGCCCAAAGACCTCGACCATGCTCGACCATTAATTAGTCCCATAACCAGCCATGCTCGACCTTCGGTCCAGTAACCTTCCCAATCCAGCCAACTTTCCCAACTGCCTCACACTCTTCGCATCTGATTTGAGATTCCCTACAGCTGGTCCAGCTAGCCAAGCGTGGACTTTAAGCTAATCCAGCCAGTGCCGATTCTGAGATATACCCGGTCCAATACGAAACAGAAAAAACGAGGCCCTAAATAATATATTTTTTGCTAAAAAACAAAGTTTGTAACTAAAACATTACTATATTAATGTTGAAGATAATGGTAATTTATCAATTTTTAAAAGTCATTTTTCATGCACTCTTTTTAAAAAATCATGAATCGATTAAAAATGTGAAAGTTTTTTCCAATCAATAGCATGACCAAATCACTTAATCTTTGTTAATTGTAGATAAAAAAAATATCCAGGTTTTGTAGTTTCAGTTCTTCAGTCCCTTTGTTTCGTTACTTATAATGATGGCGGTTGTGTTTCAAATGCAAAGACTTGCCCGACTTTTTTTTTTCAGCGACTTGCCCAACTACTGCTTAGTTAGTTATCATAATATTTTCATTCTTTTTTTATAAAGCTAAGCCAAAAAAATTGTTCACGATTTAATTTTGTTGGTATCTGAGATAAGCTCCACCCACTTTACATTTGTTTGGGTTTTTTAGAAAGTTAACAAGTATAAAAAGTGAACCTAAACAACTGTAAAAAAAGATAGGCCCCATACAAATGTTTCTTATGTATGGGGTCAACACCGGCTCTGAATCCAGCTGATCTGACCTAGCTGAGTTCATACATTATACTCTTCTAACTGTTTCAGCTCTTTTTACTCCTTCCTTAGCTCGGTCCAGATTCATTTCAACACTTGCCTTATTTTCTTGGGTAAGTCTAGACCTTTTACAGATAACCATTCTGTTCAGACCTTAGATTTCTTGCCTAATGACTTTCGACTGGCTGCTTGTTCCCTTGTCCCCTGGTCCGCCCGAAAATCCTAATGAGGATCGAAAACATGAAGATAACCTTTATACTAATAAATTTAGGTGAATAAGGACATATCTAGAATACATATTTGTTGAGAGCATATTAATAAATATAAAAACCATAAATTTAAAATTGTGGGGCGAACTACAAATCAATGGGTGTATGTAAATTCTGGTTGAGATTTTGTTCTAATTTAAATAAGTTTTTATTTACAGATTTTTTTTTTTAACTTTTTCACTTACAAGCAATGGAAATAAGAAAAGTTTTAGGATTTGGTTGTTTTCTGCATCTATATTATTAAAATCGAAGTACCTTTTGATATTGTTTAGAAACATTAATAACATGATAAATGAAAATTATTTAGAAATATGGATAACAAATTAATTACTTTATTTTATTTACACATTTAGCCATTGTATTTACAATAAATTTAAATGAATTAATTACAATAGTTGTTGTTTCTTTATGGTGAAAATAAAAACACAAACTGAATTATGTATATATTATATAAAACAATTTTTAAATATAATAGTACCTTATTTAGTTTAGTCAAATATAAAAAAAAATTGAGAGTTCAGTTTTCTAGAAGAAAAATATCATAAAATTATTAATAATTCATAGAAAACTAAAGTAATAAATAAATTTTTAGCATGTTGTTAAAATAAATTAACAAAAAAAAACAGGTTAAAATATAAATAGTACAATTACATCAATTGCATCAAATTATAATATTTTTAATATAATATTATGTACAAATAAAAAATTATTATCAAACATCGAGATTATAAAATAATATATTATACTTTATATGTAAATCATAAAACATAAAATATATAAATGAGATTTTTTATGAAACCAATAATTTATGAGTTTACGTTGAATTTAAATTAAATCAAACATACACGCCCAAGTTCTAGTTACTATCTTATACAGGAAGTGAAAATTGGAGACCAGTGTTTAGATAAAAGATGATGTCAAATAACCAAGCTACGAGTGCACAACCTAAGTTTTTGGGTACACATGATAATTTTGGATTAAAATTTAGTTTTCGTTTTCTTGAGAATATTTATTAATGATAATAAGTTTCCTTTAGCAAGTGACGGAACAAATAACTCTTTGTATGATGAATTGTGGAAATTTTGTGGTGGACCAATGTTTGATCTTCCAAAATTTGGAGAACAAGTATATTACTTTCCACATGGACACATGGAGCAAGTGAGTTTCTACTTATTCGTGTTTCCATGTTTTTTATTTCCTCAATTGTGGTTGGTAAAAGTAAACAATTTGGCAATACTTTTAGCTTGGAGCATATTCCAATGAAGACTTGGCTAAAATTAAACCACTTTTTGATCTTCCTTCAAAGATTCAGTGCAAAGTTGTTCCTAATCAGCGGCGGATCCAGAGATTTATTTTATTTGGGTCAAACTTGACATTTAAAAGGAAGAAAACGTATAAAAGATGCCTCCAAGGCGGTTCAAACCCAAGTTTAGAAGGGTCAGAGGGTGTACTTTACCACCAGAGCTACAGATTTTTCATGGTTTTATCAGCCAAAACAAAATTTATTGAGATTTAAGGTGTGTCACCTGACATCCCATCTTCCTCTGGGTTCGCCACTGTTCCTAATCCTATTCAACATAAGGTTTATTTCTTTATTGTTAGTCATCTTTTTTTTGGGGAGTCATTCAAATTGAAAACTATCTTTTAGTTCTAACAAGAGTTTTATCCGCACACTTGCGCGTATTATTTTTTTGTTATAGTTATAAACTTATATGATATGAAACGAAGTATGATGTTGTGTTATATATTGCTTGCATAAAATAAAAAGAGTTTTAATTTATTTTGGTGCTCAAAAACATTATAGGGCTACAATATTGTTATTAATAAAAATATTAAAACTCTATACTACATATTATGACGTTGGAAATTATATAAATAGTGTTGATATTAAAGTTGCTGTAAATCATATATTTCAGAAACAATATTATGTAAGTTACGTAATTAATAAAGCTTTCATATAATCTAAATATTAATTTTATTTACAGGGTTCATAGTATATTGATTTTAATTGAGTTTAAATATATATATATATGTAAATGAAAAATTTTGGCTTAATATAATGCCCTAAATAATTGAACACCATATGATAGATTAAATTTTCATGATTGTCGTAAGAAATTAATCTAATTTTATTGCACTAAAATTTAAATATTTAG